>NC_090230.1:61578781-61666924 GCF_024489055.1 Chanodichthys erythropterus | reverse complement strand
TCATGCTAGCATAATGCTAGCATTATGCTAATCATGTTAGCATGTTCCTAGCATTATGCTAACATGATTAGCACCTTGTTTAAAACATGTTAGCAGCATGCTAAGGGTGTTAACATCATGCTAGTAACATGCTAATCATGTAAGCATGGTAATCATGCTAGCATCATGTTAGCATTATGCTAATCATGTTAGCATGTTGCTAGCATTATGGTAACATGATTAGCATCTTGTTAAAATCATGCTAGCAACATGGTAATCATGCTAGCATCATGCTAGCATTATGCTAATCATGTTAGCATGTTGCTAGCATTATGCTACCATGATTAGCATCTTGTTTAAAACATGTTAGCAGCATGCTAAGGGTGTTAGCATCATGCTAGCAACATGCTAATCATGTTAGCATCTTGCTAAAAACATCCTAGCAGGACGGTAATTATGTTAGCATCATGTTACCATTATGCTAATCATGTTAGCATGTTGCTAGCATTATGCTAACATGATTAGCATCTTGTTAAAATCATGGTAGCAACATGGTAATCATGCCATGATTAGAATCTTGCTAAAAACATGCTGGCAGCATGCTATGGGTGTTAGCATTATGCTAGCAACATGCTAATCATGTTAGCATCTTGCTAAAAACATCCTAGCAGGACGGTAATTATGTTAGCATCATGCTAATCAAGAGTGCTGAGTTTTGCCACTGCAAGCACCATTCACATTTTCTTCAGGAAATGTACATTCTAGTTAATGGTGCTTGCCAAAGGCAAAGCTCCATTCTTATTCTCCTGCATACTTATTATTATTATTCTGCTTCTTCTTCTTCTTCTTCTGGACAAAATTTCTGCGCGCTACTCCTCCAGCAGCTTTTGTCGTAGACCCATGAATGAGGTGTCAAATCGACCGGCTTATTGAGGAGAGGTGTGCTATGACTTTTATAAGCGATCGGGTGTACGATGTTCGTCCAGTGGGCGAAAAATCGGGCGAAAAATCCCATAGACTTAACATTGTGATGATATTTGACGAGTCATAGCTCCTAATGAGGATTTCATAGAAACATGTGGGTTACTACGTTTGAAGGGGCTGACAGGCTCTGTCAGACCATATCTCAAAATGGGGTGTAAGTTGTACCCCTGGGGCGCAAGAGCTGCCCAAAGTTGCCCCATAGACATACTATGGTGAAGCCGTGCCCATGAACCAGGAAGTACTGTGTTTTTCCTACTATGGGAAATTACATAGGGATTTTGTATTGAACATAACTCTGGATTACAATGTCATAGAGACAAGGGGTGGGCTCATTTTACTCAAACAACCAATCAGTCTCTCAGGATCATTGTGAAACTATCAAGCCACGCCCTAGCAACCATATAGAGCACCTTAGTAACAAGCTCCATAGACTTCCATTGAAAAAGATCAAATGAATATCTTTGGATAGGAGTGTCATACAAACATGAGGGTGGGCTCATTTGACTCGAGGCAGCAAACCGCCAATCACAAATCACCTTAAAGACATCATAGCCACGCCTTAGCAACCATTTAGAGCACCCTAGCAACCCAAAGCATAGGCAGATATCTTCAAATCTGAATATCATAAAGGCATGGGGGTTGGTTTATATCATTCATACTGGCAAGCAGCCTTTGGTTTATCATTACTGGCAGCTGCCAAGCCACTCCCTAGCAACCAAACAGAGTACCCTAGCAACCGTTTTGCAAGATCTATATCTCTGCATCAGAACATCGTAAAGACATGGGTGTTGGTTTATATTGTCAAGCAGCCTTTGGAGTATCATCATTGGTAGCTGCCAAGCCACTCCCTAGCAACCAAACAGAGTACCCTAGCAACGATTTAGCAAGATCTATATCTCTGCATCAGAGCATCATAGAGACATGGCGGTTGGCTCTTTTGACTCATGCTAGCAAACTGGACTTCCAACATGCTACACATGCTAGCAGTGAATAGCTACATGCTAATAGTGATTAGCTTAGTGTTTAAACATGACACAAACTAGTAAAAATGTGTTAGCATCATGCTGGTAGCATGCTAATTGTGTTAGCATCATGGTAGTAGCATGCTAATCATGTTAGCATCATGCTAGCAAACATGCTAATCATGTTAGCATCTTGTTAAAAACATGCTAGCAACATGGTAATCATGCTAGCATCATGCTAGCATTAATGCTAATCATGTTAGCATGTTGCTAGCATAATGCTAACATGATTAGCATCTTGTTAAAATCATGCTAGCAACATGGTAATCATGTTAGCATCATGCTAGCATTATGCTAATCATGTTAACATGTTGCTAGCGTTATGCTAACATGATTAGCATCTTGTTAAAATCATGCTAGCAACATGGTAATCATGCTAGCATAATGCTAGCATTATGCTAATCATGTTAGCATGTTCCTAGCATTATGCTAACATGATTAGCACCTTGTTTAAAACATGTTAGCAGCATGCTAAGGGTGTTAGCATCATGCTAGTAACATGCTAATCATGTAAGCATGGTAATCATGCTAGCATCATGTTAGCATTATGCTAATCATGTTAGCATGTTGCTAGCATTATGCTAACATGATTAGCATCTTGTTAAAATAATGCTAGCAACATGGTAATCATGCTAGCATCATGCTAGCATTATGCTAATCATGTTAGCATGTTGCTAGCATTATGCTACCATGATTAGCATCTTGTTTAAAACATGTTAGCAGCATGCTAAGGGTGTTAGCATCATGCTAGCAACATGCTAATCATGTTAGCATCTTGCTAAAAACATCCTAGCAGGACGGTAATTATGTTAGCATCATGTTACCATTATGCTAATCATGTTAGCATGTTGCTAGCATTATGCTAACATGATTAGCATCTTGTTAAAATCATGGTAGCAACATGGTAATCATGCCATGATTAGAATCTTGCTAAAAACATGCTGGCAGCATGCTATGGGTGTTAGCATCATGCTAGCAACATGCTAATCATGTTAGCATCTTGCTAAAAACATCCTAGCAGGACGGTAATTATGTTAGCATCATGCTAATCAAGAGTGCTGAGTTTTGCCACTGCAAGCACCATTCACATTTTCTTCAGGAAATGTACATTCTAGTATTGTAATTACTATTCACCTGAACAAAACTTTGGCGCGTAACTCGTCCCGCACCTTTTGTCGTAGACCCACAAATGAGGTGTCAAATCGACCGGCTTATTGAGGAGAAGTGTGCTATGACTTTTCTAAGCGATCGGGTGTACGATGTTCAGACAGTGTACGAAAAAATGGCTGAAAAAACTCCCATAGACTTAACATTGGGACAAAATCTAAGATATCATATCTTTGGATCAGAAGATTTTAGAGACTTGGGTTGGGGCTCTTTTTACTCGACCTATCAAGCAGCCAATAAGTAGTTCATAGCCACACCCTAGCAACCAATTACAGCACCCTAGCAACCGGTGCCGAATTTTGCATTGGGGTCCAAATCTGTGAGATCATATCTTTGGATCAGAAGTTCGTAGAGACTTGGGGCTGGGCTCTTTTGATTCGGCCAGCCAATAAGTAGTGACACAGCAACTTCATAGCCACGCCCTAGCAACCAATTACAGCACCCTAGCAACCGAGTCCGGTGTTTTGCCACTGCAAGCACCATTCACATTTTCTTCAGGAAATGTACATTCTAGTTAATGGTGCTTGCCAAAGGCAAAGCTCCATTCTTATTCTTCTGCATACTTATTATTCTTCTTCTTCTTCTTCTGGACACAATTTCTGCGCGCTACTCCTCCCGCAGTTTTTGTCATAGACCCATGAATGAGGTGTCAAATCGACCGGCTCATTGAGGACAGGTGTGCTATGACTTTTATAAGCGATCGGGTGTATGATGTTCGTCCGGCGGGCGAAAAAGTAGCGAAAAAAATCCCATAGACTTTGCATTGGGACAAACTTTGATGAGTAATAGCTCCTAACGAGAATTTCATAGAAACATGTGGGTTACCACGTTTGAAGAGCCTGATAGGCTCTCTCAGACCATACCTCAAAATGGGGTGTAAGTTGTACCCCTGGGGCGCAAGAGCTGCCCAAAGTTGCCCCATAGACATACTATGGTGAAGCCGTGCCCATGAACCAGGAAGTACTGTGTTTTTCCTACTATGGGAAATTACATAGGGATTTTGTATTGAACATAACTCTGGATCACAATGTCATAGAGACAAGGGGGTGGGCCCATTTTACTCAGGCAACCAATCAGTGTCTCAGGATCATTGTGAAGCTATCAAGCCACGCCCTAGCAACCATATAGAGCACCATAGCAACAAGTTCCATTGACTTCCATTGAAAAAGATCAAATGAATATCTTTGGATAGAAGTGTCGTACAAACAAGAGGGTGGGCTCATTTGACTGGAGGCAGCAAACCGCCAATCACAAATCACCTTAAAGACATCATAGCCACGCCTTAGCAACCATTTAAAGCACCCTAGCAACCCAAAGCATAGGCAGATATCTTCAAATCTGAATATCATAGAGGCATGGGGGTTGGTTTATATCATTTATACTGGCAAGCAGCCTTTGGTTTATCATTACTAGCAGCTGCCAAGCCACTCCCTAGCAACCAAACAGAGTACCCTAGCAACCGTTTTGCAAGATCTATATCTCTGCATCAGAACATCATAAAGACATGGGGGTTGGTTTATATTGTCAAGCAGCCTTTGGAGTATCATCATTGGTAGCTGCCAAGCCACTCCTTAGCAACCAACCAGAGTACCCTAGCAACCGTTTAGCAAGATCTATATCTCTGCATCAGAGCATCATAGAGACATGGCTGTTGGCTCTTTTGACTCATGCTAGCAAACTGAACTTCCAACATGCTACACATGCTAGCAGTGAATAGCTACATGCTAATAGTGATTAGCTTAGGGTTTAAACATGACACAAACTAGTAAAAATGTGTTACATCATGCTGGTAACATGCTAATTGTGTTAGCATCATGCTAGTAGCATGCTAATCATGTTAGCATCATGCTAGCAAACATGCTAATTATGTTAGCATCTTGTTAAAAACATGCTAGCAACATGGTAATCATGCTAGCATCATGCTAGCATTATGCTAATCATGTTAGCATGTTGCTAGCATTATGCTAACATGATTAGCATCTTTCTAAAAACATGCTAGCAGCATGCTAAGGGTGTTAGCATTATGCTAGCAACAAATGCTAATCATGTTAGCATGTTGCTAGCATAATGCTAACATGATTAGCATCTTTCTAAAAACATGCTAGCAGCATGCTAAGGGTGTTAGCATAATGCTAGCAACATGCTAATCATGTTAGCATCTTGATAAAAACATCCTAGCAGGACGGTAATTATGTTAGCATCATGCTAATCAAGAGTGCCGAGTTTTGCCACTGCAAGCACCATTCACATTTTCTTCAGGAAATGTACATTCTAGTATTGTAATTACTATTCACCTGAACAAAACTTTGGCGCGTAACTCGTCCTGCACTGTTTGTCGTAGACCCACGAATGAGGTGTCAAATCGACTGGCTTATTGAGGAGAGGTGTGCTATGACTTTTCTAAGCGATCGGGTGTACGATGTTCGCACAGCGTACGAAAAAAATGGCTAAAAAAACTCCCATAGACTTAACATTGGGTCAAAATCTGTGAGATCATATCTTTGGATCAGAAGGTCATAGAGAATTGGGGCTGGGCTCTTTTGATTCGGCCAGCCAATAAGTAGTGGCACAGCAACTTCATAGCCACGCCCTAGCAACCAATTACAGCACCCTAGCAACCGGCTGAATTTTGCCAATGCAAGCACCATTCACATTTTCTTCAGGAAATGTACATTCTAGTATTGTAATTACTATTCACCTGAACAAAACTTTGGCGCGTAACTCGTCCCGCACCTTTTGTCGTAGACCCACAAATGAGGTGTCAAATCGACCGGCTTATTGAGGAGAAGTGTGCTATGACTTTTCTAAGCGATCGGGTGTACGATGTTCAGACAGTGTACGAAAAAATGGCTGAAAAAACTCCCATAGACTTAACATTGGGACAAAATCTAAGATATCATATCTTTGGATCAGAAGATTTTAGAGACTTGGGTTGGGGCTCTTTTTACTCGACCTATCAAGCAGCCAATAAGTAGTTCATAGCCACACCCTAGCAACCAATTACAGCACCCTAGCAACCGGTGCCGAATTTTGCATTGGGGTCCAAATCTGTGAGATCATATCTTTGGATCAGAAGTTCGTAGAGACTTGGGGCTGGGCTCTTTTGATTCGGCCAGCCAATAAGTAGTGACACAGCAACTTCATAGCCACGCCCTAGCAACCAATTACAGCACCCTAGCAACCGAGTCCGGTGTTTTGCCACTGCAAGCACCATTCACATTTTCTTCAGGAAATGTACATTCTAGTTAATGGTGCTTGCCAAAGGCAAAGCTCCATTCTTATTCTCCTGCATACTTATTATTATTATTATTATTATTATTATTATTATTATTATTCCACACAAAATTTTGGCGCGCTACTCCTCCCGCAGCTTTTGTCCTAGACCCATGAATGAGGTGTCAAATCGACCGGCTTATTGAGGAGAGGTGTGCTATGACTTTTATAAGCGATCGGGTGTACGATGTTCGTCCGACGGGCGAAAAATCGGGCGAAAAATCCCATAGACTTAACATTGGGACGAACTTTGACAAGTCATAACTCTGGATCACAATGTCATAGAGACAAGGGGGTGGGCTCATTTTACTCAGGCAACCAATCAGTCTATCAAGATAATTTTAAAGCTATCAAGCCACGCCCTAGCAACCATAGAGAGTACCTTAGCAACAAGTTCCATAGACTTCCATTGAAAAAGATCAAAGGAATATCTTTGGATAGGAGTGTCATAGAAACATGAGGGTGGGCTCATTTGACTCGGGGCAGCAAACGGCCAATCACGAATCACCTTCAAGATATCATAGCCACGCCCTAGCAACTATTTAGAGCACCCTAGCAACTCAAAGCATAGAGGGGATATCTTCAAATCTGAACATCATAGAGGAATGGGGGTTGGTTTATATCATTCATACTGGCAAGCAGCCTTTGGTTTATCATTACTGGCAGCTGCCAAGCCATTCCCTAGCAACCAAACAGAGTACCCTAGCAACCGTTTTGCAAGATCTATATCTCTGCATCAGAACATCGTAGAGACATGGGTGTTGGTTTATATTGTCAAGCAGCCTTTGGAGTATCATCATTGGTAGCTACCAAGCCACTCCCTAGCAACCAAACAGAGTACCCTAGCAACCGTTTTGAAACACCTATATTTCTGCATCAGAACATTATAGAGACATGGCGGTTGGCTCTTTTGACTCATGCTAGCAAACTGGACTTCCACCATGCTACACATGCTAGCAGTGAATAGCTACATGCTAATAGTGATTAGCTTAAGGTTTAAACATGACACAAACTAGTAAAAATGTGTTAGAATAATGCTAGTGGCATGTTAATTGTGTTAGCATGATGCTAGTAGCATGCTAATCATGTTAGCATCATGTTAGCAAACATGCTAATCATGTTAGCATCTTGTTAAATACATGCTAACAACATGGTAATCATGCTAGCATCATGCTAGCATTATGCTAATGATGTTAGCATGTTGCTAACATTATGCTAACATGATTAGCATCTTGTTAAAATCATGCTAAAAACATGGTAATCATGCTAGCATCATGCTAGCATTATGCTAATCATGTTAGCATGTTTGCTAGCATTATGCTAACATGATTAGCATCTTGTTTAAAACATGCTAGCAGCATGCTAAGGGTGTTAGCATCATGCTAGCAACATGCTAATCATGTTAGCATGTTGCTAACATAATGCTAACATGATTAGCATTTGGTTAAAATAATGCTAGCAACATGGTAATCATGCTAGCATCATGCTAGCATTATGCTAATCATGTTAGCATGTTGCTAGCATTATGCTAACATGACTAGCATTTTGTTTAAAACATGCTAGTAGCATGCTTAGGGTGTTAGCATCATGCTAGCAAAATGCTAATCATGTTAGCATCTTGTTAAAAACATGCTAGCAAAATGGTAATCATGCTAGCATCATGTTACCATTATGCTAATCATGTTAGCATGTTGCTAGCATTATGCTAACATGATTAGCATCTTGTTAAAATCATGGTAGCAACATGGTAATCATGCTAGCATCATGCTAGCATTATGCTAATCATGTTAGCATGTTTTGCTACCATTATGCTAACATGATTAGAATCTTGCTAAAAACATGCTGGCATCATGCTATGGGTGTTAGCATCATGTTAGCAACATGCTAATCTGTTAGCATCTTGCTAAAAACATCCTAGCAGGACGGTAATTATGTTAGCATCATGCTAATCAAGAGTGCTGAGTTTTGCCACTGCAAGCACCATTCACATTTTCTTCAGGAAATGTACATTCTAGTTAATGGTGCTTGCCAAAGGCAAAGCTCCATTCTTATTCTCCTGCATACTTATTATTATTATTATTATTATTATTATTATTATTATTATTCCACACAAAATTTTGGCGCGCTACTCCTCCCGCAGCTTTTGTCCTAGACCCATGAATGAGGTGTCAAATCGACCGGCTTATTGAGGAGAGGTGTGCTATGACTTTTATAAGCGATCGGGTGTACGATGTTCGTCCGACGGGCGAAAAATCGGGCGAAAAATCCCATAGACTTAACATTGGGACGAACTTTGACAAGTCATAACTCTGGATCACAATGTCATAGAGACAAGGGGGTGGGCTCATTTTACTCAGGCAACCAATCAGTCTATCAAGATAATTTTAAAGCTATCAAGCCACGCCCTAGCAACCATAGAGAGTACCTTAGCAACAAGTTCCATAGACTTCCATTGAAAAAGATCAAAGGAATATCTTTGGATAGGAGTGTCATAGAAACATGAGGGTGGGCTCATTTGACTCGGGGCAGCAAACGGCCAATCACGAATCACCTTCAAGATATCATAGCCACGCCCTAGCAACTATTTAGAGCACCCTAGCAACTCAAAGCATAGAGGGGATATCTTCAAATCTGAACATCATAGAGGAATGGGGGTTGGTTTATATCATTCATACTGGCAAGCAGCCTTTGGTTTATCATTACTGGCAGCTGCCAAGCCATTCCCTAGCAACCAAACAGAGTACCCTAGCAACCGTTTTGCAAGATCTATATCTCTGCATCAGAACATCGTAGAGACATGGGTGTTGGTTTATATTGTCAAGCAGCCTTTGGAGTATCATCATTGGTAGCTACCAAGCCACTCCCTAGCAACCAAACAGAGTACCCTAGCAACCGTTTTGAAACACCTATATTTCTGCATCAGAACATTATAGAGACATGGCGGTTGGCTCTTTTGACTCATGCTAGCAAACTGGACTTCCACCATGCTACACATGCTAGCAGTGAATAGCTACATGCTAATAGTGATTAGCTTAAGGTTTAAACATGACACAAACTAGTAAAAATGTGTTAGAATAATGCTAGTGGCATGTTAATTGTGTTAGCATGATGCTAGTAGCATGCTAATCATGTTAGCATCATGTTAGCAAACATGCTAATCATGTTAGCATCTTGTTAAATACATGCTAACAACATGGTAATCATGCTAGCATCATGCTAGCATTATGCTAATGATGTTAGCATGTTGCTAACATTATGCTAACATGATTAGCATCTTGTTAAAATCATGCTAAAAACATGGTAATCATGCTAGCATCATGCTAGCATTATGCTAATCATGTTAGCATGTTTGCTAGCATTATGCTAACATGATTAGCATCTTGTTTAAAACATGCTAGCAGCATGCTAAGGGTGTTAGCATCATGCTAGCAACATGCTAATCATGTTAGCATGTTGCTAACATAATGCTAACATGATTAGCATTTGGTTAAAATAATGCTAGCAACATGGTAATCATGCTAGCATCATGCTAGCATTATGCTAATCATGTTAGCATGTTGCTAGCATTATGCTAACATGACTAGCATTTTGTTTAAAACATGCTAGTAGCATGCTTAGGGTGTTAGCATCATGCAAGCAAAATGCTAATCATGTTAGCATCTTGTTAAAAACATGCTAGCAAAATGGTAATCATGCTAGCATCATGTTACCATTATGCTAATCATGTTAGCATGTTGCTAGCATTATGCTAACATGATTAGCATCTTGTTAAAATCATGGTAGCAACATGGTAATCATGCTAGCATCATGCTAGCATTATGCTAATCATGTTAGCATGTTTTGCTACCATTATGCTAACATGATTAGAATCTTGCTAAAAACATGCTGGCATCATGCTATGGGTGTTAGCATCATGTTAGCAAAATGCTAATCTGTTAGCATCTTGCTAAAAACATCCTAGCAGGACGGTAATTATGTTAGCATCATGCTAATCAAGAGTGCTGAGTTTTGCCACTGCAAGCACCATTCACATTTTCTTCAGGAAATGTACATTCTAGTATTGTAATTACTATTCACCTGAACAAAACTTTGGCGCGTAACTCGTCCCGCACCGTTTGTCGTAGACCCACGAATGAGGTGTCAAATCGACCGGCTTATTAAGGATAGGTGTGCTATGACTTTTCTAAGCGATCGGGTGTACGATGTTCGCACAGCGTACGAAAAAACGGCTGAAAAAACTCCCATAGACAACATGGGGGCCAAATCTGTGAGATCATATCTTTGGTTTAGAAGGTCGTAGAGACTTGGGGCTGGGCTCTTTTGATTCGGCCAGCCAATAAGTAGTGACACAGCAACTTCATAGCCACGCCCTAGCAACCAATTACAGCACCCTAGCAACCGAGTCAGGTGTTTTGCCACTGCAAGCACCATTCACATTTTCTTCAGGAAATGTACATTCTAGTTAATGGTGCTTGCCAAAGGCAAAGCTCCATTCTTATTCTTCTGCATACTTATTATTCTTCTTCTTCTTCTTCTGGACACAATTTCTGCGCGCTACTCCTCCCGCAGTTTTTGTCATAGACCCATGAATGAGGTGTCAAATCGACCGGCTCATTGAGGACAGGTGTGCTATGACTTTTATAAGCGATCGGGTGTACGATGTTCGTCCGGCGGGCGAAAAAGTAGCGAAAAAAATCCCATAGACTTTGCATTGGGACAAACTTTGATGAGTAATAGCTCCTAACGAGAATTTCATAGAAACATGTGGGTTACCACGTTTGAAGAGCCTGATAGGCTCTCTCAGACCATACCTCAAAATGGGGTGTAAGTTGTACCCCTGGGGCGCAAGAGCTGCCCAAAGTTGCCCCATAGACATACTATGGTGAAGCCGTGCCCATGAACCAGGAAGTACTGTGTTTTTCCTACTATGGGAAATTACATAGGGATTTTGTATTGAACATAACTCTGGATCACAATGTCATAGAGACAAGGGGTGGGCCCATTTTACTCAGGCAACCAATCAGTCTCTCAGGATCATTGTGAAGCTATCAAGCCACGCCCTAGCAACCATATAGAGCACCATAGCAACAAGTTCCATTGACTTCCATTGAAAAAGATCAAATGAATATCTTTGGATAGAAGTGTCGTACAAACAAGAGGGTGGGCTCATTTGACTGGAGGCAGCAAACCGCCAATCACAAATCACCTTAAAGACATCATAGCCACGCCTTAGCAACCATTTAAAGCACCCTAGCAACCCAAAGCATAGGCAGATATCTTCAAATCTGAATATCATAGAGGCATGGGGATTGGTTTATATCATTTATACTGGCAAGCAGCCTTTGGTTTATCATTACTAGCAGCTGCCAAGCCACTCCCTAGCAACCAAACAGAGTACCCTAGCAACCGTTTTGCAAGATCTATATCTCTGCATCAGAACATCATAAAGACATGGGGGTTGGTTTATATTGTCAAGCAGCCTTTGGAGTATCATCATTGGTAGCTGCCAAGCCACTCCTTAGCAACCAAACAGAGTACCCTAGCAACCGTTTAGCAAGATCTATATCTCTGCATCAGAGCATCATAGAGACATGGCGGTTGGCTCTTTTGACTCATGCTAGCAAACTGAACTTCCAACATGCTACACATGCTAGCAGTGAATAGCTACATGCTAATAGTGATTAGCTTAGGGTTTAAACATGACACAAACTAGTAAAAATGTGTTACATCATGCTGGTAACATGCTAATTGTGTTAGCATCATGCTAGTAGCATGCTAATCATGTTAGCATCATGCTAGCAAACATGCTAATTATGTTAGCATCTTGTTAAAAACATGGTAGCAACATGGTAATCATGCTAGCATCATGCTAGCATTATGCTAATCATGTTAGCATGTTGCTAGCATTATGCTAACATGATTAGCATCTTTCTAAAAACATGCTAGCAGCATGCTAAGGGTGTTAGCATTATGCTAGCAACAAATGCTAATCATGTTAGCATGTTGCTAGCATAATGCTAACATGATTAGCATCTTTCTAAAAACATGCTAGCAGCATGCTAAGGGTGTTAGCATAATGCTAGCAACATGCTAATCATGTTAGCATCTTGATAAAAACATCCTAGCAGGACGGTAATTATGTTAGCATCATGCTAATCAAGAGTGCCGAGTTTTGCCACTGCAAGCACCATTCACATTTTCTTCAGGAAATGTACATTCTAGTATTGTAATTACCATTCACCTGAACAAAACTTTGGCGCGTAACTCGTCCCGCAGTTTTTGTCGTAGACCCACGAATGAGGTGTCAAATCGACCGGCTTATTGAGGAGAGGTGTGCTATGACTTTTCTAAGCGATCGCGTGTACGATGTTCGCACAGCGTACGAAAAAACGGCTGAAAAAACTCCCATAGACTTAAAATGGGGGCCAAATCTGTGAGATCATATCTTTGGTTTAGATGGTCATAGAGACTTGGGGCTGGGCTCTTTTGGCTCGGCCTATCAAGCCGCCAATAAGTAATGACTTTATGGCCACGCCCTAGCAACCAATTACAGCACCCTAGCAACCGGTGCCGAGTTTTGCCACTGCAAGCACCATTCACATTTTCTTCAGGAAATGTACATTCTAGTATTGTAATTACTATTCACCTGAACAAAACTTTGGCGCGTAACTCGTCCCGCACCGTTTGTCGTAGACCCACGAATGAGGTGTCAAATCGACCGGCTTATTGAGGATAGGTGTGCTATGACTTTTCTAAACGATCGGGTGTACGATGTTCGCACAGCGTACGAAAAAACGGCTGAAAAAACTCCCATAGACTTAACATAGGGGCCAAATCTGTGAGATCATATCTTTGGTTTAGAAGGTCGTAGAGACTTGGGGCTGGGCTCTTTTGATTCGGCCAGCCAATAAGTAGTGACACAGCAACTTCATAGCCACGCCCTAGCAACCAATTACAGCACCCTAGCAACCGAGTCAGGTGTTTTGCCACTGCAAGCACCATTCACATTTTCTTCAGGAAATGTACATTCTAGTATTGTAATTACTATTCACCTAGACAAAACTTTGGCGTGTAACTCGTCCTGCACCGTTTGTCGTAGACCCACGAATGAGGTGTCAAATCGACCGGCTTATTGAGGAGAGGTGTGCTATGACTTTTATAAGCGATCGGGTGTACGATGTTCGCACAGCGGACGAAAAATCGTTTGAAAAATGTCCCATAGACTTAACATGGGGGCCAAATCTGTGAGATCATATCTTTGGATCAGAAGGTCGTAGAGACTTGGGGCTGGGCTCTTTTGACTCGGCCTATCAAGCAACCAATAACTAGTGACTTTATAGCCATGCCCTAGTAACCGATTACAGCACCCTAGCAACCGGGTTCTGAATTTTGCCACTGCAAGCACCATTCACATTTTCTTCAGGAAATGTACATTCTAGTATTGTAATTACTATTCACCTGAACAAAACTTTGGCGCGTAACTCGTCCCGCACCGTTTGACGTAGACCCACAAATGAGGTGTCAAATCGACCGGCTTATTGAGGAGAGGTGTGCTATGACTTTTCTAAGCGATTAGGTGTACGATATTCGCACAGCGTACGAAAAAACGGCTGAAAAAACTCCCATAGACTTAACATGGGGGCCAAATCTGTGAGATCATATCTTTGGTTTAGATGGTCATAGAGACTTGGGGCTGGGCTCTTTGGCTCGGCCTATCAAGCCGCCAATAAGTAGTGACTTTATGGCCACGCCCTAGCAACCAATTACAGCACCCTAGCAACCGGTGCCGAATTTTGCCACTGCAAGCACCATTCACATTTTCTTCAGGAAATGTACATTCTAGTATTGTAATTACTATTCACCTGAACAAAACTTTGGCGTGTAACTCGTCCTGCACCTTTTGTCATAGACCCACAAATGAGGTGTCAAATCGACCGGCTTATTGAGGAGAGGTGTGCTATGACTTTTCTAAGCGATCGGGTGTACGATGTTCGCACAGCGTACGAAAAAATCGGCTGAAAAAACTCCCATAGACTTAACATTGGGTCAAAATCTGTGATATCATATCTTTGGATCAGAAGGTCATAGAGACTTGGGACTGGGCTCTTTTGATTCGGCCAGCCAATAAGTAGTGACACAGCAACTTCATAGCCACGCCCTAGCAACCAATTACAGCACCCTAGCAACCGGGGCCGAATTTTGCCACTGCAAGCACCATTCACATTTTCTTCAGGAAATGTACATTCTAGTTAATGGTGCTTGCCAAAGGCAAAGCTCCATTCTTATTCTTCTGCATACTTATTATTCTTCTTCTTCTTCTTCTGGACACAATTTCTGCGCGCTACTCCTCCCGCAGTTTTTGTCATAGACCCATGAATGAGGTGTCAAATCGACCGGCTCATTGAGGACAGGTGTGCTATGACTTTTATAAGCGATCGGGTGTACGATGTTCGTCCGGCGGGCGAAAAAGTAGCGAAAAAAATCCCATAGACTTTGCATTGGGACAAACTTTGATGAGTAATAGCTCCTAACGAGAATTTCATAGAAACATGTGGGTTACCACGTTTGAAGAGCCTGATAGGCTCTCTCAGACCATACCTCAAAATGGGGTGTAAGTTGTACCCCTGGGGCGCAAGAGCTGCCCAAAGTTGCCCCATAGACATACTATGGTGAAGCCGTGCCCATGAACCAGGAAGTACTGTGTTTTTCCTACTATGGGAAATTACATAGGGATTTTGTATTGAACATAACTCTGGATCACAATGTCATAGAGACAAGGGGGTGGGCCCATTTTACTCAGGCAACCAATCAGTCTCTCAGGATCATTGTGAAGCTATCAAGCCACGCCCTAGCAACCATATAGAGCACCATAGCAACAAGTTCCATTGACTTCCATTGAAAAAGGTCAAATGAATATCTTTGGATAGAAGTGTCGTACAAACAAGAGGGTGGGCTCATTTGACTGGAGGCAGCAAACCGCCAATCACAAATCACCTTAAAGACATCATAGCCACGCCTTAGCAACCATTTAAAGCACCCTAGCAACCCAAAGCATAGGCAGATATCTTCAAATCTGAATATCATAGAGGCATGGGGGTTGGTTTATATCATTTATACTGGCAAGCAGCCTTTGGTTTATCATTACTAGCAGCTGCCAAGCCACTCCCTAGCAACCAAACAGAGTACCCTAGCAACCGTTTTGCAAGATCTATATCTCTGCATCAGAACATCATAAAGACATGGGGGTTGGTTTATATTGTCAAGCAGCCTTTGGAGTATCATCATTGGTAGCTGCCAAGCCACTCCTTAGCAACCAAACAGAGTACCCTAGCAACCGTTTAGCAAGATCTATATCTCTGCATCAGAGCATCATAGAGACATGGCGGTTGGCTCTTTTGACTCATGCTAGCAAACTGAACTTCCAACATGCTACACATGCTAGCAGTGAATAGCTACATGCTAATAGTGATTAGCTTAGGGTTTAAACATGACACAAACTAGTAAAAATGTGTTACATCATGCTGGTAACATGCTAATTGTGTTAGCATCATGCTAGTAGCATGCTAATCATGTTAGCATCATGCTAGCAAACATGCTAATTATGTTAGCATCTTGTTAAAAACATGCTAGCAACATGGTAATCATGCTAGCATCATGCTAGCATTATGCTAATCATGTTAGCATGTTGCTAGCATTATGCTAACATGATTAGCATCTTTCTAAAAACATGCTAGCAGCATGCTAAGGGTGTTAGCATTATGCTAGCAACAAATGCTAATCATGTTAGCATGTTGCTAGCATAATGCTAACATGATTAGCATCTTTCTAAAAACATGCTAGCAGCATGCTAAGGGTGTTAGCATAATGCTAGCAACATGCTAATCATGTTAGCATCTTGATAAAAACATCCTAGCAGGACGGTAATTATGTTAGCATCATGCTAATCAAGAGTGCCGAGTTTTGCCACTGCAAGCACCATTCACATTTTCTTCAGGAAATGTACATTCTAGTATTGTAATTACTATTCACCTGAACAAAACTTTGGCGCGTAACTCGTCCCGCAGTTTTTGTCGTAGACCCACGAATGAGGTGTCAAATCGACCGGCTTATTGAGGAGAGGTGTGCTATGACTTTTCTAAGCGATTAGGTGTACGATGTTCGCACAGCGTACGAAAAAACGGCTGAAAAAACTCCCATAGACTTAACATGGGGGCCAAATCTGAGAGATCATATCTTTGGTTTAGATGGTCATAGAGACTTGGGGCTGGGCTCTTTTGACTCGGCCTATCAAGCCGCCAATAAGTAGTGACTTTATGGCCACGCCCTAGCAACCAATTACAGCACCCTAGCAACCGGTGCCGAATTTTGCCACTGCAAGCACCATTCACATTTTCTTCAGGAAATGTACATTCTAGTATTGTAATTACTATTCACCTGAACAAAACTTTGGCGCGTAACTCGTCCCGCACCGTTAGTAGTAGACCCACGAATGAGGTGTCAAATCGACCGGCTTATTGAGGAGAGGTGTGCTATGACTTTTCTAAGCGATCGGGTGTACGATGTTCGCACAGCGTACAAAAAAAACGGCTGAAAAAACTCCCATAGACTTAACATGGGGTCCAAATCTGTGAGATCATATCTTTGGATCAGAAGTTCGTAGAGACTTGGGGCTGGGCTCTTTTGATTCGGCCAGCCAATAAGTAGTGACACAGCAACTTCATAGCCACGCCCTAGCAACCAATTACAGCACCCTAGCAACCGAGTCCGGTGGTTTGCCACTGCAAGCACCATTCACATTTTCTTCAGGAAATGTACATTCTAGTATTGTAATTACTATTCACCTGAACAAAACTTTGGCGCATAACTCGTCCCGCACCGTTTGTCGTAGACCCATGAATGAGGTGTCAAATCGACCGGCTTATTGAGGAGAGGTGTGCTATGACTTTTCTAAGTGATCGGGTGTACGATGTTCGCAGAGCGTACGAAAAAACGGCTGAAAAAACTCCCATTGACTTAACATGGGGGCCAAATCTGTGAGATCATATCTTTAGTTTAGAAGTTCGTAGAGACTTGGGGCTGGGCTCTTTTGATTCGGCCAGCCAATAAGTAGTGACACAGCAACTTCATAGCCACGTCCTAGCAACCAATTACAGCACCCTAGCAACCGGTGCCGAATTTTGCCACTGCAAGCACCATTCACATTTTCTTCAGGAAATGTACATTCTAGTATTGTAATTACTATTCACCTGAACAAAACTTTGGCGCGTAACTCGTCCCGCACCGTTTGTCGTAGACCCACATATGAGGTGTCAAATCGACCGGCTTATTGAGGAGAGGTGTGCTATGACTTTTCTAAGCGATCGGGTGTACGATGTTCGCACAGTGTACGAAAAAAATGGTTGAAAAAACTCCCATAGACTTAACATTGGGTCAAAATCTGTGAGATCATATCTTTGGATCAGAAGGTCATAGAGACTTGGGGCTGGGCTCTTTTGATTCGGCCAGCCAATAAGTAGTGGCACAGCAACTTCATAGCCACGCCCTAGCAACCAATTACAGCACCCTAGCAACCGAGTCCGGTGTTTTGCCACTGCAAGCACCATTCACATTTTCTTCAGGAAATGTACATTCTAGTATTGTAATTACTATTCACCTGAACAAAACTTTGGCGCGTAACTCGTCCCGCACCGTTTGTCCTAGACCCACAAATGAGGTGTCAAATCGACCGGCTTATTGAGGAGAGGTGTGCTATGACTTTTCTAAGCGATCGGGTGTACGATGTTCGCACAGCGTACGAAAAAAATGGCTGAAAAAACTCCCATAGACTTAACATTGGGTCAAAATCTGTGAGATCATATCTTTGGATCAGAAGGTCATAGAGACTTGGGGCTGGGCTCTTTTGATTCGGCCAGCCAATATGTAGTGACACAGCAACTTCATAGCCACGCCCTAGCAACCAATTACAGCACCCTAGCAACCGAGTGGCGAATTTTGCCACTGCAAGCACCATTCACATTTTCTTCAGGAAATGTACATTCTAGTTAATGGTGCTTGCCAAAGGCAAAGCTCCATTCTTATTCTCCTGCATACTTATTATTAATGGTGCTTGCCAAAGGCAAAGCTCCATTCTTATTCTTCTGCATACTTATTATTCTTCTTCTTCTTCTTCTGGACACAATTTCTGCGCGCTACTCCTCCCGCAGTTTTTGTCATAGACCCATGAATGAGGTGTCAAATCGACCGGCTCATTGAGGACAGGTGTGCTATGACTTTTATAAGCGATCGGGTGTACGATGTTCGTCCGGCGGGCGAAAAAGTAGCGAAAAAAATCCCATAGACTTTGCATTGGGACAAACTTTGATGAGTAATAGCTCCTAACGAGAATTTCATAGAAACATGTGGGTTACCACGTTTGAAGAGCCTGATAGGCTCTCTCAGACCATACCTCAAAATGGGGTGTAAGTTGTACCCCTGGGGCGCAAGAGCTGCCCAAAGTTGCCCCATAGACATACTATGGTGAAGCCGTGCCCATGAACCAGGAAGTACTGTGTTTTTCCTACTATGGGAAATTACATAGGGATTTTGTATTGAACATAACTCTGGATCACAATGTCATAGAGACAAGGGGGTGGGCTCATTTTACTCAGGCAACCAATCAGTCTCTCAGGATCATTGTAAAGCTATCAAGCCACGCCCTAGCAACCATATAGAGAACCATAGCAACAAGTTCCATAGACTTCCATTGAAAAAGATCAAAGGAATATCTTTGGATAGGAGTGTCATAGAAACATGAGGGTGGGCTCATTTGACTCGAGGCAGCAAACCGCCAATCACAAATCACCTTAAAGACATCATAGCCACGCCTTAGCAACCATATAGAGCACCCTAGCAACCCAAAGCATAGGCAGATATCTTCAAATCTGAATATCATAGAGGCATGGGGGTTGGTTTATATCATTCATACTGGCAAGCAGCCTTTGGTGTATCATCATTGGTAGCTGCCAAGCCACTCCTTAGCAACCAAACAGAGTACCCTAGCAACCATTTTGCAAGATCTATATCTCTGCGTCAGAACATCGTACAGACATGGGGGTTGGTTTATATTGTCAAGCAGCCTTTGGAGTATCATCATTGGCAGCTGCCAAGCCACTCCCTAGCAACCAAACAGAGTACCCTAGCAACCGTTTTGAAACACCTATATTTCTGCATCAGAACATTATAGAGACATGGCGGTTGGCTCTTTTGACTCATGCTAGCAAACTGGACTTCCACCATGCTACACATGCTAGCAGTGAATAGCTACATGCTAATAGTGATTAGCTTAAGGTTTAAACATGACACAAACTAGTAAAAATGTGTTAGAATAATGCTAGTGGCATGTTAATTGTGTTAGCATGATGCTAGTAGCATGATAATCATGTTAGCATCATGTTAGCAAACATGCTAATCATGTTAGCATCTTGTTAAATACATGCTAACAACATGGTAATCATGCTAGCATCATGCTAGCATTATGCTAATGATGTTAGCATGTTGCTAGCATTATGCTAACATGATTAGCATCTTGTTAAAATCATGCTAGCAACATGGTAATCATGCTAGCATCATGCTAGCATTATGCTAATCATGTTAGCATGTTTGCTAGCATTATGCTAACATGATTAGCATCTTGTTTAAAACATGCTAACAGCATGCTAAGGGTGTTAGCATCATGCTAGCAACATGCTAATCATGTTAGCATGTTGTTAACATAATGCTAACATGATTAGCATCTTGTTAAAATAATGCTAGCAACATGGTAATCATGCTAGCATCATGCTAGTATTATGCTAATCATGTTAGCATTTTGCTAGCATTATGCTAACATGACTAGCATTTTGTTTAAAACATGCTAGCAGCATGCTTAGGGTGTTAGCATCATGCTAGCAACATGCTAATCATGTTAGCATTTTGTTAAAAACATCCTAGCAGGACGGTAATTATGTTAGCATCATGCTAATCAAGAGTGCCGAGTTTTGCCACTGCAAGCACCATTCACATTTTCTTCAGGAAATGTACATTCTAGTATTGTAATTACTATTCACCTAGACAAAACTTTGGCGCGTAACTTGTCCCGCACCATTTGTCGTAGACCCATGAATGAGGTGTCAAATCGACCGGCTTATTGAGGAGAGGTGTGCTATGACTTTTCTAAGCGATCGGGTGTACGATGTTTGCACAGCGGACGAAAAATCGTCTGAAAAATGTCCCATAGACTTAACATGGGGACCAAATCTGTGAGATCATATCTTTGGATCAGAAGGTCATAGAGACTTGGGGCTAGGCTCTTTTGACTTGGCCTATCAAGCAGCCAATAATTAGTGACTTCATAGCCACGCCCTAGCAACATATTACAGCACCCTAGCAACCGGTGCCGAATTTTGCCACTGCAAGCACCATTCACATTTTCTTCAGGAAATGTACATTCTAGTATTGTAATTACTATTCACCTGAACAAAACTTTGGCGCGTAACTCGTCCCGCACCGTTTGTCCTAGACCCACAAATGAGGTGTCAAATCGACCGGCTTATTGAGGAGAGGTGTGCTATGACTTTTCTAAGCGATCGGGTGTACGATGTTCGCACAGTGTACGAAAAAAATGGCTGAAAAAACTCCCATAGACTTAACATTGAGTCAAATTCTATGAGATCATATCTTTGGATCAGAAGGTCATAGAGACTTGGGGCTGGGCTCTTTTGATTCGGCCAGCCAATAAGTAGTGACACAGCAACTTCATAGCCACGCCCTAGCAACCAATTACAGCACCCTAGCAACCGGTGCCGAATTTTTCCACTGCAAGCACCATTCACATTTTCTTCAGGAAATGTACATTCTAGTTATTAATGGTGCTTGCCAAAGGCAAAGCTCCATTCTTATTCTTCTGCATACTTATTATTCTTCTTCTTCTTCTTCTGGACACAATTTCTGCGCGCTACTCCTCCCGCAGTTTTTGTCATAGACCCATGAATGAGGTGTCAAATCGACCGGCTCATTGAGGACAGGTGTGCTATGACTTTTATAAGCGATCGGGTGTATGATGTTCGTCCGGCGGGCGAAAAAGTAGCGAAAAAAATCCCATAGACTTTGCATTGGGACAAACTTTGATGAGTAATAGCTCCTAACGAGAATTTCATAGAAACATGTGGGTTACCACGTTTGAAGAGCCTGATAGGCTCTCTCAGACCATACCTCAAAATGGGGTGTAAGTTGTACCCCTGGGGCGCAAGAGCTGCCCAAAGTTGCCCCATAGACATACTATGGTGAAGCCGTGCCCATGAACCAGGAAGTACTGTGTTTTTCCTACTATGGGAAATTACATAGGGATTTTGTATTGAACATAACTCTGGATCACAATGTCATAGAGACAAGGGGGTGGGCCCATTTTACTCAGGCAACCAATCAGTGTCTCAGGATCATTGTGAAGCTATCAAGCCACGCCCTAGCAACCATATAGAGCACCATAGCAACAAGTTCCATTGACTTCCATTGAAAAAGATCAAATGAATATCTTTGGATAGAAGTGTCGTACAAACAAGAGGGTGGGCTCATTTGACTGGAGGCAGCAAACCGCCAATCACAAATCACCTTAAAGACATCATAGCCACGCCTTAGCAACCATTTAAAGCACCCTAGCAACCCAAAGCATAGGCAGATATCTTCAAATCTGAATATCATAGAGGCATGGGGGTTGGTTTATATCATTTATACTGGCAAGCAGCCTTTGGTTTATCATTACTAGCAGCTGCCAAGCCACTCCCTAGCAACCAAACAGAGTACCCTAGCAACCGTTTTGCAAGATCTATATCTCTGCATCAGAACATCATAAAGACATGGGGGTTGGTTTATATTGTCAAGCAGCCTTTGGAGTATCATCATTGGTAGCTGCCAAGCCACTCCTTAGCAACCAACCAGAGTACCCTAGCAACCGTTTAGCAAGATCTATATCTCTGCATCAGAGCATCATAGAGACATGGCTGTTGGCTCTTTTGACTCATGCTAGCAAACTGAACTTCCAACATGCTACACATGCTAGCAGTGAATAGCTACATGCTAATAGTGATTAGCTTAGGGTTTAAACATGACACAAACTAGTAAAAATGTGTTACATCATGCTGGTAACATGCTAATTGTGTTAGCATCATGCTAGTAGCATGCTAATCATGTTAGCATCATGCTAGCAAACATGCTAATTATGTTAGCATCTTGTTAAAAACATGCTAGCAACATGGTAATCATGCTAGCATCATGCTAGCATTATGCTAATCATGTTAGCATGTTGCTAGCATTATGCTAACATGATTAGCATCTTTCTAAAAACATGCTAGCAGCATGCTAAGGGTGTTAGCATTATGCTAGCAACAAATGCTAATCATGTTAGCATGTTGCTAGCATAATGCTAACATGATTAGCATCTTTCTAAAAACATGCTAGCAGCATGCTAAGGGTGTTAGCATAATGCTAGCAACATGCTAATCATGTTAGCATCTTGATAAAAACATCCTAGCAGGACGGTAATTATGTTAGCATCATGCTAATCAAGAGTGCCGAGTTTTGCCACTGCAAGCACCATTCACATTTTCTTCAGGAAATGTACATTCTAGTATTGTAATTACTATTCACCTGAACAAAACTTTGGCGCGTAACTCGTCCTGCACTGTTTGTCGTAGACCCACGAATGAGGTGTCAAATCGACTGGCTTATTGAGGAGAGGTGTGCTATGACTTTTCTAAGCGATCGGGTGTACGATGTTCGCACAGCGTACGAAAAAAATGGCTAAAAAAACTCCCATAGACTTAACATTGGGTCAAAATCTGTGAGATCATATCTTTGGATCAGAAGGTCATAGAGAATTGGGGCTGGGCTCTTTTGATTCGGCCAGCCAATAAGTAGTGGCACAGCAACTTCATAGCCACGCCCTAGCAACCAATTACAGCACCCTAGCAACCGGCTGAATTTTGCCAATGCAAGCACCATTCACATTTTCTTCAGGAAATGTACATTCTAGTTAATGGTGCTTGCCAAAGGCAAAGCTCCATTCTTATTCTTCTGCATACTTATTATTCTTCTTCTTCTTCTTCTGGACACAATTTCTGCGCGCTACTCCTCCCGCAGTTTTTGTCATAGACCCATGAATGAGGTGTCAAATCGACCGGCTCATTGAGGACAGGTGTGCTATGACTTTTATAAGCGATCGGGTGTATGATGTTCGTCCGGCGGGCGAAAAAGTAGCGAAAAAAATCCCATAGACTTTGCATTGGGACAAACTTTGATGAGTAATAGCTCCTAACGAGAATTTCATAGAAACATGTGGGTTACCACGTTTGAAGAGCCTGATAGGCTCTCTCAGACCATACCTCAAAATGGGGTGTAAGTTGTACCCCTGGGGCGCAAGAGCTGCCCAAAGTTGCCCCATAGACATACTATGGTGAAGCCGTGCCCATGAACCAGGAAGTACTGTGTTTTTCCTACTATGGGAAATTACATAGGGATTTTGTATTGAACATAACTCTGGATCACAATGTCATAGAGACAAGGGGGTGGGCCCATTTTACTCAGGCAACCAATCAGTCTCTCAGGATCATTGTGAAGCTATCAAGCCACGCCCTAGCAACCATATAGAGCACCATAGCAACAAGTTCCATTGACTTCCATTGAAAAAGATCAAATGAATATCTTTGGATAGAAGTGTCGTACAAACAAGAGGGTGGGCTCATTTGACTGGAGGCAGCAAACCGCCAATCACAAATCACCTTAAAGACATCATAGCCACGCCTTAGCAACCATTTAAAGCACCCTAGCAACCCAAAGCATAGGCAGATATCTTCAAATCTGAATATCATAGAGGCATGGGGGTTGGTTTATATCATTTATACTGGCAAGCAGCCTTTGGTTTATCATTACTAGCAGCTGCCAAGCCACTCCCTAGCAACCAAACAGAGTACCCTAGCAACCGTTTTGCAAGATCTATATCTCTGCATCAGAACATCATAAAGACATGGGGGTTGGTTTATATTGTCAAGCAGCCTTTGGAGTATCATCATTGGTAGCTGCCAAGCCACTCCTTAGCAACCAAACAGAGTACCCTAGCAACCGTTTAGCAAGATCTATATCTCTGCATCAGAGCATCATAGAGACATGGCGGTTGGCTCTTTTGACTCATGCTAGCAAACTGAACTTCCAACATGCTACACATGCTAGCAGTGAATAGCTACATGCTAATAGTGATTAGCTTAGGGTTTAAACATGACACAAACTAGTAAAAATGTGTTACATCATGCTGGTAACATGCTAATTGTGTTAGCATCATGCTAGTAGCATGCTAATCATGTTAGCATCATGCTAGCAAACATGCTAATTATGTTAGCATCTTGTTAAAAACATGCTAGCAACATGGTAATCATGCTAGCATCATGCTAGCATTATGCTAATCATGTTAGCATGTTGCTAGCATTATGCTAACATGATTAGCATCTTTCTAAAAAAATGCTAGCAGCATGCTAAGGGTGTTAGCATTATGCTAGCAACAAATGCTAATCATGTTAGCATGTTGCTAGCATAATGCTAACATGTTTAGCATCTTTCTAAAAACATGCTAGCAGCATGCTAAGGGTGTTAGCATAATGCTAGCAACATGCTAATCATGTTAGCATCTTGATAAAAACATCCTAGCAGGACGGTAATTATGTTAGCATCATGCTAATCAAGAGTGCCGAGTTTTGCCACTGCAAGCACCATTCACATTTTCTTCAGGAAATGTACATTCTAGTATTGTAATTACTATTCACCTGAACAAAACTTTGGCGCGTAACTCGTCCCGCACCGTTTGACGTAGACCCACAAATGAGGTGTCAAATCGACCGGCTTATTGAGGAGAGGTGTGCTATGACTTTTCTAAGTGATCGGGTGTACGCTGTTCGCACAGCATACGAAAAATCGTCTGAAAAATGTCCCATAGACTTAACATGGGGACCAAATCTGTGAGATCATATCTTTGGATCAGAAGGTCGTAGAGACTTGGGGCTGGGCTCTTTTGATTCGGCCAGCCAATAAGTAGTGACACAGCAACTTCATAGCCACGCCCTAGCAACCAATTACAGCACCCTAGCAACCGAGTCCGGTGTTTTGCCACTGCAAGCACCATTCACATTTTCTTCAGGAAATGTACATTCTAGTATTGTAATTACTATTCACCTGAACAAAACTTTGGCGCGTAACTCGTCCCGCACCGTTTGTCGTAGACCCACAAATGAGGTGTCAAATCGACCGGCTTATTGAGGAGAGGTGTGCTATGACTTTTCTAAGTGATCGGGTGTACGATGTTCGCACAGCGTACGATAAAAACGGCTGAAAAACTCCCATAGACTTAACATTGGGTCAAAATCTGTGAGATCATATCTTTGGTTTAGAAGGTCATAGAGACTTGGGGCTGGGCTAATTGATTCGGCCAGCCAATAAGTAGTGACACAGCAACTTCATAGCCACGCCCTAGCAACCAATTACAACACCCTAGCAACCGAGTGGCGAATTTTGCCACTGCAAGCACCATTCACATTTTCTTCAGGAAATGTACATTCTAGTATTGTAATTACTATTCACCTGAACAAAACTTTGGCGCATAACTCGTCCCGCACCGTTTGTCGTAGACCCATGAATGAGGTGTCAAATCGACCAGCTTATTGAGGAGAGGTGTGCTATGACTTTTCTAAGTGATCGGGTGTACGCTGTTCGCACAGCATACGAAAAAAATGGCTGAAAAAACTCCCATAGACTTAACATGGGTGTCAAATCTGTGAGATCATATCTTTAGTTTAGAAGTTCGTAGAGACTTGGGGCTGGGCTCTTTTGATTCGGCCAGCCAATAAGTAGTGACACAGCAACTTCATATCCACGTCCTAGCAACCAATTACAGCACCCTAGAAACCGGTGCCGAATTTTGCCACTGCAAGCACCATTCACATTTTCTTCAGGAAATGTACATTCTAGTATTGTAATTACTATTCACCTGAACAAAACTTTGGCGCGTAACTCGTCCCGCACCGTTTGTCGTAGACCCACGAATGAGGTGTCAAATCGACCGGCTTATTGAGGAGAGGTGTGCTATGACTTTTCTAAGCGATCGGGTGTACGATGTTCGCACAGCGTACGAAAAAACGGCTCAAAAAAGTCCCATAGACTTAACATGGGGGCCAAATCTGTGAGATCATATCTTTGGTTTAGAAGGTCATAGAGACTTGGGGCTGGGCTCTTTTGATTCGGCCAGCCAATAAGTAGTGACACAGCAACTTCATAGCCACGTCCTAGCAACCAATTACAGCACCCTAGCAACCGGTGCCGAATTTTGCCACTGCAAGCACCATTCACATTTTCTTCAGGAAATGTACATTCTAGTATTGTAATTACTATTCACCTGAACAAAACTTTGGCGCGTAACTCGTCCCGCACCGTTTGTCCTAGACCCACAAATGAGGTGTCAAATCGACCGGCTTATTGAGGAGAGGTGTGCTATGACTTTTCTAAGCGATCGGGTGTACGATGTTCGCACAGCGTACGAAAAAAATGGCTGAAAAAACTCCCATAGACTTAACATTGGGTCAAAATCTGTGAGATCATATCTTTGGATCAGAAGGTCATAGAGACTTGGGGCTGGGCTCTTTTGATTCGGCCAGCCAATAAGTAGTGGCACAGCAACTTCATAGCCACGCCCTAGCAACCAATTACAGCACCCTAGCAACCGGTGCCGAATTTTGCCACTGCAAGCACCATTCACATTTTCTTCAGGAAATGTACATTCTAGTATTGTAATTACTATTCACCTGAACAAAACTTTGGCACGTAACTCGTCCCGCACCGTTTGTCGTACACCCACGAATGAGGTGTCAAATCGACCGGCTTATTGAGGAGAGGTGTGCTATGACTTTTCTAAGCGATTGGGTGTATGATTTTCGCACAGCATACGAAAAAATGGCTGAAAAAACTCCCATAGACTTAACATGGGGGCCAAATCTGTGAGATCATATCTTTGGTTTAGAAGGTCATAGAGACTTGGGGCTGGGCTCTTTTGATTCAACCTGCCAATAAGTATTGACACAGCATCTTCATAGCCACGCCCTAGCAACCAATTACAGCACCCTAGCAACCGGTGCCGAATTTTGCCACTGCAAGCACCATTCACATTTTCTTCAGGAAATGTACATTCTAGTATTGTAATTACTATTCACCTGAACAAAACTTTGGCACGTAACTCGTCCCGCACCGTTTGTCGTAGACCCACGAATGAGGTGTCAAATCGACCGGCTTATTGAGGAGAGGTGTGCTATGACTTTTCTAAGCGATCGGGTGTACGATTTTCGCACAGCATACGAAAAAACGGCTGAAAAAACTCCCATAGACTTAACATGGGGGCCAAATCTGTGAGATCATATTTTTGGTTTAGAAGGTCACAGAAACTTGGGGCTGGGCTCTTTTGATTCAGCCTGCCAATAAGTATTGACACAGCATCTTCATAGCCACGCCCTAGCAACCAATTACAGCACCCTAGCAACCGGTGCCGAATTTTGCCACTGCAAGCACCATTCACATTTTCTTCAGGAAATGTACATTCTAGTATTGTAATTACTATTCACCTGAACAAAACTTTGGCGCGTAACTCGTCCCGCACTGTTTGACGTAGACCCACAAATGAGGTGTCAAATCGACCGGCTTATTGAGGAGAGGTGTGCTATGACTTTTCTAAGCGATTAGGTGTACGATATTCGCACAGCGTACGAAAAAACGGCTGAAAAAACTCCCATAGACTTAACATGGGGGCCAAATCTGTGAGATCATATCTTTGGTTTAGATGGTCATAGAGACTTGGGGCTGGGCTCTTTTGGCTCGGCCTATCAAGCCGCCAATAAGTAGTGACTTTATGGCCACGCCCTAGCAACCAATTACAGCACCCTAGCAACCGGTGCCGAATTTTGCCACTGCAAGCACCATTCACATTTTCTTCAGGAAATGTACATTCTAGTTAATGGTGCTTGCCAAAGGCAAAGCTCCATTCTTATTCTTCTGCATACTTATTATTCTTCTTCTTCTTCTTCTGGACACAATTTCTGCGCGCTACTCCTCCCGCAGTTTTTGTCATAGACCCATGAATGAGGTGTCAAATCGACCGGCTCATTGAGGACAGGTGTGCTATGACTTTTATAAGCGATCGGGTGTATGATGTTCGTCCGGCGGGCGAAAAAGTAGCGAAAAAAATCCCATAGACTTTGCATTGGGACAAACTTTGATGAGTAATAGCTCCTAACGAGAATTTCATAGAAACATGTGGGTTACCACGTTTGAAGAGCATGATAGGCTCTCTCAGACCATACCTCAAAATGGGGTGTAAGTTGTACCCCTGGGGCGCAAGAGCTGCCCAAAGTTGCCCCATAGACATACTATGGTGAAGCCGTGCCCATGAACCAGGAAGTACTGTGTTTTTCCTACTATGGGAAATTACATAGGGATTTTGTATTGAACATAACTCTGGATCACAATGTCATAGAGACAAGGGGGTGGGCCCATTTTACTCAGGCAACCAATCAGTCTCTCAGGATCATTGTGAAGCTATCAAGCCACGCCCTAGCAACCATATAGAGCACCATAGCAACAAGTTCCATTGACTTCCATTGAAAAAGATCAAATGAATATCTTTGGATAGAAGTGTCGTACAAACAAGAGGGTGGGCTCATTTGACTGGAGGCAGCAAACCGCCAATCACAAATCACCTTAAAGACATCATAGCCACGCCTTAGCAACCATTTAAAGCACCCTAGCAACCCAAAGCATAGGCAGATATCTTCAAATCTGAATATCATAGAGGCATGGGGGTTGGTTTATATCATTTATACTGGCAAGCAGCCTTTGGTTTATCATTACTAGCAGCTGCCAAGCCACTCCCTAGCAACCAAACAGAGTACCCTAGCAACCGTTTTGCAAGATCTATATCTCTGCATCAGAACATCATAAAGACATGGGGGTTGGTTTATATTGTCAAGCAGCCTTTGGAGTATCATCATTGGTAGCTGCCAAGCCACTCCTTAGCAACCAAACAGAGTACCCTAGCAACCGTTTAGCAAGATCTATATCTCTGCATCAGAGCATCATAGAGACATGGCGGTTGGCTCTTTTGACTCATGCTAGCAAACTGAACTTCCAACATGCTACACATGCTAGCAGTGAATAGCTACATGCTAATAGTGATTAGCTTAGGGTTTAAACATGACACAAACTAGTAAAAATGTGTTACATCATGCTGGTAACATGCTAATTGTGTTAGCATCATGCTAGTAGCATGCTAATCATGTTAGCATCATGCTAGCAAACATGCTAATTATGTTAGCATCTTGTTAAAAACATGCTAGCAACATGGTAATCATGCTAGCATCATGCTAGCATTATGCTAATCATGTTAGCATGTTGCTAGCATTATGCTAACATGATTAGCATCTTTCTAAAAAAATGCTAGCAGCATGCTAAGGGTGTTAGCATTATGCTAGCAACAAATGCTAATCATGTTAGCATGTTGCTAGCATAATGCTAACATGTTTAGCATCTTTCTAAAAACATGCTAGCAGCATGCTAAGGGTGTTAGCATAATGCTAGCAACATGCTAATCATGTTAGCATCTTGATAAAAACATCCTAGCAGGACGGTAATTATGTTAGCATCATGCTAATCAAGAGTGCCGAGTTTTGCCACTGCAAGCACCATTCACATTTTCTTCAGGAAATGTACATTCTAGTATTGTAATTACTATTCACCTGAACAAAACTTTGGCGCGTAACTCGTCCCGCACCGTTTGACGTAGACCCACAAATGAGGTGTCAAATCGACCGGCTTATTGAGGAGAGGTGTGCTATGACTTTTCTAAGTGATCGGGTGTACGCTGTTCGCACAGCATACGAAAAATCCTCTGAAAAATGTCCCATAGACTTAACATGGGGACCAAATCTGTGAGATCATATCTTTGGATCAGAAGGTCGTAGAGACTTGGGGCTGGGCTCTTTTGATTCGGCCAGCCAATAAGTAGTGACACAGCAACTTCATAGCCACGCCCTAGCAACCAATTACAGCACCCTAGCAACCGAGTCCGGTGTTTTGCCACTGCAAGCACCATTCACATTTTCTTCAGGAAATGTACATTCTAGTATTGTAATTACTATTCACCTGAACAAAACTTTGGCGCGTAACTCGTCCCGCACCGTTTGTCGTAGACCCACAAATGAGGTGTCAAATCGACCGGCTTATTGAGGAGAGGTGTGCTATGACTTTTCTAAGTGATCGGGTGTACGATGTTCGCACAGCGTACGATAAAAACGGCTGAAAAACTCCCATAGACTTAACATTGGGTCAAAATCTGTGAGATCATATCTTTGGTTTAGAAGGTCATAGAGACTTGGGGCTGGGCTAATTGATTCGGCCAGCCAATAAGTAGTGACACAGCAACTTCATAGCCACGCCCTAGCAACCAATTACAACACCCTAGCAACCGAGTGGCGAATTTTGCCACTGCAAGCACCATTCACATTTTCTTCAGGAAATGTACATTCTAGTATTGTAATTACTATTCACCTGAACAAAACTTTGGCGCATAACTCGTCCCGCACCGTTTGTCGTAGACCCATGAATGAGGTGTCAAATCGACCAGCTTATTGAGGAGAGGTGTGCTATGACTTTTCTAAGTGATCGGGTGTACGCTGTTCGCACAGCATACGAAAAAAATGGCTGAAAAAACTCCCATAGACTTAACATGGGTGTCAAATCTGTGAGATCATATCTTTAGTTTAGAAGTTCGTAGAGACTTGGGGCTGGGCTCTTTTGATTCGGCCAGCCAATAAGTAGTGACACAGCAACTTCATATCCACGTCCTAGCAACCAATTACAGCACCCTAGAAACCGGTGCCGAATTTTGCCACTGCAAGCACCATTCACATTTTCTTCAGGAAATGTACATTCTAGTATTGTAATTACTATTCACCTGAACAAAACTTTGGCGCGTAACTCGTCCCGCACCGTTTGTCGTAGACCCACGAATGAGGTGTCAAATCGACCGGCTTATTGAGGAGAGGTGTGCTATGACTTTTCTAAGCGATCGGGTGTACGATGTTCGCACAGCGTACGAAAAAACGGCTCAAAAAAGTCCCATAGACTTAACATGGGGGCCAAATCTGTGAGATCATATCTTTGGTTTAGAAGGTCATAGAGACTTGGGGCTGGGCTCTTTTGATTCGGCCAGCCAATAAGTAGTGACACAGCAACTTCATAGCCACGTCCTAGCAACCAATTACAGCACCCTAGCAACCGGTGCCGAATTTTGCCACTGCAAGCACCATTCACATTTTCTTCAGGAAATGTACATTCTAGTTAATGGTGCTTGCCAAAGGCAAAGCTCCATTCTTATTCTTCTGCATACTTATTATTCTTCTTCTTCTTCTTCTGGACACAATTTCTGCGCGCTACTCCTCCCGCAGTTTTTGTCATAGACCCATGAATGAGGTGTCAAATCGACCGGCTCATTGAGGACAGGTGTGCTATGACTTTTATAAGCGATCGGGTGTATGATGTTCGTCCGGCGGGCGAAAAAGTAGCGAAAAAAATCCCATAGACTTTGCATTGGGACAAACTTTGATGAGTAATAGCTCCTAACGAGAATTTCATAGAAACATGTGGGTTACCACGTTTGAAGAGCCTGATAGGCTCTCTCAGACCATACCTCAAAATGGGGTGTAAGTTGTACCCCTGGGGCGCAAGAGCTGCCCAAAGTTGCCCCATAGACATACTATGGTGAAGCCGTGCCCATGAACCAGGAAGTACTGTGTTTTTCCTACTATGGGAAATTACATAGGGATTTTGTATTGAACATAACTCTGGATCACAATGTCATAGAGACAAGGGGGTGGGCCCATTTTACTCAGGCAACCAATCAGTGTCTCAGGATCATTGTGAAGCTATCAAGCCACGCCCTAGCAACCATATAGAGCACCATAGCAACAAGTTCCATTGACTTCCATTGAAAAAGATCAAATGAATATCTTTGGATAGAAGTGTCGTACAAACAAGAGGGTGGGCTCATTTGACTGGAGGCAGCAAACCGCCAATCACAAATCACCTTAAAGACATCATAGCCACGCCTTAGCAACCATTTAAAGCACCCTAGCAACCCAAAGCATAGGCAGATATCTTCAAATCTGAATATCATAGAGGCATGGGGGTTGGTTTATATCATTTATACTGGCAAGCAGCCTTTGGTTTATCATTACTAGCAGCTGCCAAGCCACTCCCTAGCAACCAAACAGAGTACCCTAGCAACCGTTTTGCAAGATCTATATCTCTGCATCAGAACATCATAAAGACATGGGGGTTGGTTTATATTGTCAAGCAGCCTTTGGAGTATCATCATTGGTAGCTGCCAAGCCACTCCTTAGCAACCAACCAGAGTACCCTAGCAACCGTTTAGCAAGATCTATATCTCTGCATCAGAGCATCATAGAGACATGGCTGTTGGCTCTTTTGACTCATGCTAGCAAACTGAACTTCCAACATGCTACACATGCTAGCAGTGAATAGCTACATGCTAATAGTGATTAGCTTAGGGTTTAAACATGACACAAACTAGTAAAAATGTGTTACATCATGCTGGTAACATGCTAATTGTGTTAGCATCATGCTAGTAGCATGCTAATCATGTTAGCATCATGCTAGCAAACATGCTAATTATGTTAGCATCTTGTTAAAAACATGCTAGCAACATGGTAATCATGCTAGCATCATGCTAGCATTATGCTAATCATGTTAGCATGTTGCTAGCATTATGCTAACATGATTAGCATCTTTCTAAAAACATGCTAGCAGCATGCTAAGGGTGTTAGCATTATGCTAGCAACAAATGCTAATCATGTTAGCATGTTGCTAGCATAATGCTAACATGATTAGCATCTTTCTAAAAACATGCTAGCAGCATGCTAAGGGTGTTAGCATAATGCTAGCAACATGCTAATCATGTTAGCATCTTGATAAAAACATCCTAGCAGGACGGTAATTATGTTAGCATCATGCTAATCAAGAGTGCCGAGTTTTGCCACTGCAAGCACCATTCACATTTTCTTCAGGAAATGTACATTCTAGTATTGTAATTACTATTCACCTGAACAAAACTTTGGCGCGTAACTTGTCCCGCACCGTTTGTCGTAGACCCACGAATGAAGTGTCAAATCGACCGGCTTATTGAGGAGAGGTGTGCTATGACTTTTCTAAGCGATCGGGTGTACGATGTTCGCACAGCGTACGAAAAATCGGCTGAAAAAACTCCCATAGACTTAACATGGGGGCCAAATCTGTGAGATCATATCTTTGGTTTAGAAGGTCATAGAGACTTGGGGCTGGGCTCTTTTGACTCTGCCTATCAAGCCGCCAATAAGTAGTGACTTCATGGCCACGCCCTAGCAACCAATCACAGCACCCTAGCAACCGAGTCCGGTGTTTTGCCACTGCAAGCACCATTCACATTTTCTTCAGGAAATGTACATTCTAGTATTGTAATTACTATTCACCTGAACAAAACTTTGGCGCGTAACTCGTCCCGCACCGTTTGTCGTAGACCCACATATGAGGTGTCAAATCGACCGGCTTATTGAGGAGAGGTGTGCTATGACTTTTCTAAGTGATTGGGTGTACGATGTTCGCACAGCGTACAAAAAAAACGGCTGAAAAAAACTCCCATAGACTTAACATGGGGTCCAAATCTGTGAGATCATATCTTTGGATCAGAAGTTCGTAGAGACTTGGGGCTGGGCTCTTTTGATTCGGCCAGCCAATAAGTAGTGACACAGCAACTTCATAGCCACGCCCTAGCAACCAATTACAGCACCCTAGCAACCGAGCAGCGAATTTTGCCACTGCAAGCACCATTCACATTTTCTTCAGGAAATGTACATTCTAGTTAATGGTGCTTGCCAAAGGCAAAGCTCCATTCTTATTCTTCTGCATACTTATTATTCTTCTTCTTCTTCTTCTGGACACAATTTCTGCGCGCTACTCCTCCCGCAGTTTTTGTCATAGACCCATGAATGAGGTGTCAAATCGACCGGCTCATTGAGGACAGGTGTGCTATGACTTTTATAAGCGATCGGGTGTACGATGTTCGTCCGGCGGGCGAAAAAGTAGCGAAAAAAATCCCATAGACTTTGCATTGGGACAAACTTTGATGAGTAATAGCTCCTAACGAGAGTTTCATAGAAACATGTGGGTTACCACGTTTGAAGAGCCTGATAGGCTCTCTCAGACCATACCTCAAAATGGGGTGTAAGTTGTACCCCTGGGGCGCAAGAGCTGCCCAAAGTTGCCCCATAGACATACTATGGTGAAGCCGTGCCCATGAACCAGGAAGTACTGTGTTTTTCCTACTATGGGAAATTACATAGGGATTTTGTATTGAACATAACTCTGAATCACAATGTCATAGAGACAAGGGGGTGGGCTCATTTTACTCAGGCAACCAATCAGTCTCTCAGGATCATTGTAAAGCTATCAAGCCACGCCCTAGCAACCATATAGAGAACCATAGCAACAAGTTCCATAGACTTCCATTGAAAAAGATCAAAGGAATATCTTTGGATAGGAGTGTCATAGAAACATGAGGGTGGGCTCATTTGACTCGAGGCAGCAAACCGCCAATCACAAATCACCTTAAAGACATCATAGCCACGCCTTAGCAACCATATAGAGCACCCTAGCAACCCAAAGCATAGGCAGATATCTTCAAATCTGAATATCATAGAGGCATGGGGGTTGGTTTATATCATTCATACTGGCAAGCAGCCTTTGGTGTATCATCATTGGTAGCTGCCAAGCCACTCCTTAGCAACCAAACAGAGTACCCTAGCAACCATTTTGCAAGATCTATATCTCTGCGTCAGAACATCGTACAGACATGGGGGTTGGTTTATATTGTCAAGCAGCCTTTGGAGTATCATCATTGGCAGCTGCCAAGCCACTCCCTAGCAACCAAACAGAGTACCCTAGCAACCGTTTTGAAACACCTATATTTCTGCATCAGAACATTATAGAGACATGGCGGTTGGCTCTTTTGACTCATGCTAGCAAACTGGACTTCCACCATGCTACACATGCTAGCAGTGAATAGCTACATGCTAATAGTGAGTAGCTTAAGGTTTAAACATGACACAAACTAGTAAAAATGTGTTAGAATAATGCTAGTGGCATGCTAATTGTGTTAGCATGATGCTAGTAGCATGATAATCATGTTAGCATCATGTTAGCAAACATGCTAATCATGTTAGCATCTTGTTAAATACATGCTAACAACATGGTAATCATGCTAGCATCATGCTAGCATTATGCTAATGATGTTAGCATGTTGCTAGAATTATGCTAACATGATTAGCATCTTGTTAAAATCATGCTAGCAACATGGTAATCATGCTAGCATCATGCTAGCATTATGCTAATCATGTTAGCATGTTTGCTAGCATTATGCTAACATGATTAGCATCTTGTTTAAAACATGCTAACAGCATGCTAAGGGTGTTAGCATCATGCTAGCAAAACATGCTAATCATGTTAGCATGTTGTTAACATAATGCTAACATGATTAGCATCTTGTTAAAATAATGCTAGCAACATGGTAATCATGCTAGCATCATGCTAGTATTATGCTAATCATATTAGCATTTTGCTAGCATTATGCTAACATGACTAGCATTTTGTTTAAAACATGCTAGCAGCATGCTTAGGGTGTTAGCATCATGCTAGCAACATGCAAATCATGTTAGCATTTTGCTAAAAACATCCTAGCAGGACGGTAATTATGTTAGCATCATGCTAATCAAGAGTGCCGAGTTTTGCCACTGCAAGCACCATTCACATTTTCTTCAGGAAATGTACATTCTAGTATTGTAATTACTATTCACCTGAACAAAACTTTGGCGCGTAACTCGTCTCGCAGTTTTTGACGTAGATCCACAAATGAGGTGTCAAATCGACCGGCTTATTGAGGAGAGGTGTGCTATGACTTTTCTAAGCAATCAGGTGTACGATGTTCGCACAGCGTACGAAAAAATGGCTGAAAAAACTCCCATAGACTTAACATGGGGGCCAAATCTGTGAGATCATATCTTTGGTTTATAAGGTCATAGAGACTTGGTGCTGGGCTCTTTTGACTCGGCCTATCAAGCCGCCAATAAGTAGTGACTTCATGGCCACGCCCTATCAACCAATTACAGCACCCTAGCAACCGAGTGCCGAATTTTGCCACTGCAAGCACCATTCACATTTTCTTCAGGAAATGTACATTCTAGTTATTATTATTATTATTATTATTCCACACAAAATTTTGGCGCGCTACTCCTCCCGCAGCTTTTGTCCTAGACCCATGAATGAGGTGTCAAATCGACCGGCTTATTGAGGAGAGGTGTGCTATGACTTTTATAAGCGATCGGGTGTACGATGTTCGTCCGACGGGCGAAAAATCGGGCGAAAAATCCCATAGACTTAACATTGGGACGAACTTTGACAAGTCATAACTCTGGATCACAATGTCATAGAGACAAGGGGGTGGGCTCATTTTACTCAGGCAACCAATCAGTCTATCAAGATAATTTTAAAGCTATCAAGCCACGCCCTAGCAACCATAGAGAGTACCTTAGCAACAAGTTCCATAGACTTCCATTGAAAAAGATCAAAGGAATATCTTTGGATAGGAGTGTCATAGAAACATGAGGGTGGGCTCATTTGACTCGGGGCAGCAAACGGCCAATCACGAATCACCTTCAAGATATCATAGCCACGCCCTAGCAACTATTTAGAGCACCCTAGCAACTCAAAGCATAGAGGGGATATCTTCAAATCTGAACATCATAGAGGAATGGGGGTTGGTTTATATCATTCATACTGGCAAGCAGCCTTTGGTTTATCATTACTGGCAGCTGCCAAGCCACTCCCTAGCAACCAAACAGAGTACCCTAGCAACCGTTTTGCAAGATCTATATCTCTGCATCAGAACATCGTAGAGACATGGGTGTTGGTTTATATTGTCAAGCAGCCTTTGGAGTATCATCATTGGTAGCTACCAAGCCACTCCCTAGCAACCAAACAGAGTACCCTAGCAACCGTTTTGAAACACCTATATTTCTGCATCAGAACATTATAGAGACATGGCGGTTGGCTCTTTTGACTCATGCTAGCAAACTGGACTTCCACCATGCTACACATGCTAGCAGTGAATAGCTACATGCTAATAGTGATTAGCTTAAGGTTTAAACATGACACAAACTAGTAAAAATGTGTTAGAATAATGCTAGTGGCCTGTTAATTGTGTTAGCATGATGCTAGTAGCATGCTAATCATGTTAGCATCATGTTAGCAAACATGCTAATCATGTTAGCATCTTGTAAAATACATGCTAACAACATGGTAATCATGCTAGCATCATGCTAGCATTATGCTAATGATGTTAGCATGTTGCTAACATTATGCTAACATGATTAGCATCTTGTTAAAATCATGCTAACAACATGGTAATCATGCTAGCATCATGCTAGCATTATGCTAATCATGTTAGCATGTTTGCTAGCATTATGCTAACATGATTAGCATCTTGTTTAAAACATGCTAGCAGCATGCTAAGGGTGTTAGCATCATGCTAGCAACATGCTAATCATGTTAGCATGTTGCTAACATAATGCTAACATGATTAGCATTTGGTTAAAATAATGCTAGCAACATGGTAATCATGCTTAGCATCATGCTAGCATTATGCTAATCATGTTAGCATGTTGCTAGCATTATGCTAACATGACTAGCATTTTGTTTAAAACATGCTAGCAGAATGCTTAGGGTGTTAGCATCATGCTAGCAACATGCTAATCATGTTAGCATCTTGTTAAAAACATGCTAGCAAAATGGTAATCATGCTAGCATCATGTTACCATTATGCTAATCATGTTAGCATGTTGCTAGCATTATGCTAACATGATTAGCATCTTGTTAAAGTCATGGTAGCAACATGGTAATCATGCTAGCATCATGCTAGCATTATGCTAATCATGTTAGCATGTTTTGCTAGCATTATGCTAACATGATTAGAATCTTGCTAAAAACATGCTGGCATCATGCTATGGGTGTTAGCATCATGCTAGCAACATGCTAATCTGTTAGCATCTTGCTAAAAACATCCTAGCAGGACGGTAATTATGTTAGCATCATGCTAATCAAGAGTGCTGAGTTTTGCCACTGCAAGCACCATTCACATTTTCTTCAGGAAATGTACATTCTAGTATTGTAATTACTATTCACCTGAACAAAAATTTGGCACGTAACTCGTCCCGCACCGTTTGTCGTAGACCCACGAATGAGGTGTCAAATCGACCGGCTTATTGAGGAGAGGTGTGCTATGACTTTTCTAAGCGATTGGGTGTACGATGTTCGCACAGCATACGAAAATACGGCTGAAAAAAGTCCCATAGACTTAACATGGGGGCCAAATCTGTGAGATCATATCTTTGGTTTAGAAGGTCATAGAGACTTGGGGCTGGGCTCTTTTGATTCAGCCTGCCAATAAGTATTGACACAGCATCTTCATAGCCACGCCCTAGCAACCAATTACAGTACCCTAGCAACCGGTGACGAATTTTGCCACTGCAAGCACCATTCACATTTTCTTCAGGAAATGTACATTCTAGTTAATGGTGCTTGCCAAAGGCAAAGCTCCATTCTTATTCTTCTGCATACTTATTATTCTTCTTCTTCTTCTTCTGGACACAATTTCTGCGCGCTACTCCTCCCGCAGTTTTTGTCATAGACCCATGAATGAGGTGTCAAATCGACCGGCTCATTGAGGACAGGTGTGCTATGACTTTTATAAGCGATCGGGTGTACGATGTTCGTCCGGCGGGCGAAAAAGTAGCGAAAAAAATCCCATAGACTTTGCATTGGGACAAACTTTGATGAGTAATAGCTCCTAACGAGAATTTCATAGAAACATGTGGGTTACCACGTTTGAAGAGCCTGATAGGCTCTCTCAGACCATACCTCAAAATGGGGTGTAAGTTGTACCCCTGGGGCGCAAGAGCTGCCCAAAGTTGCCCCATAGACATACTATGGTGAAGCCGTGCCCATGAACCAGGAAGTACTGTGTTTTTCCTACTATGGGAAATTACATAGGGATTTTGTATTGAACATAACTCTGGATCACAATGTCATAGAGACAAGGGGGTGGGCCCATTTTACTCAGGCAACCAATCAGTCTCTCAGGATCATTGTGAAGCTATCAAGCCACGCCCTAGCAACCATATAGAGCACCATAGCAACAAGTTCCATTGACTTCCATTGAAAAAGATCAAATGAATATCTTTGGATAGAAGTGTCGTACAAACAAGAGGGTGGGCTCATTTGACTGGAGGCAGCAAACCGCCAATCACAAATCACCTTAAAGACATCATAGCCACGCCTTAGCAACCATTTAAAGCACCCTAGCAACCCAAAGCATAGGCAGATATCTTCAAATCTGAATATCATAGAGGCATGGGGATTGGTTTATATCATTTATACTGGCAAGCAGCCTTTGGTTTATCATTACTAGCAGCTGCCAAGCCACTCCCTAGCAACCAAACAGAGTACCCTAGCAACCGTTTTGCAAGATCTATATCTCTGCATCAGAACATCATAAAGACATGGGGGTTGGTTTATATTGTCAAGCAGCCTTTGGAGTATCATCATTGGTAGCTGCCAAGCCACTCCTTAGCAACCAAACAGAGTACCCTAGCAACCGTTTAGCAAGATCTATATCTCTGCATCAGAGCATCATAGAGACATGGCGGTTGGCTCTTTTGACTCATGCTAGCAAACTGAACTTCCAACATGCTACACATGCTAGCAGTGAATAGCTACATGCTAATAGTGATTAGCTTAGGGTTTAAACATGACACAAACTAGTAAAAATGTGTTACATCATGCTGGTAACATGCTAATTGTGTTAGCATCATGCTAGTAGCATGCTAATCATGTTAGCATCATGCTAGCAAACATGCTAATTATGTTAGCATCTTGTTAAAAACATGGTAGCAACATGGTAATCATGCTAGCATCATGCTAGCATTATGCTAATCATGTTAGCATGTTGCTAGCATTATGCTAACATGATTAGCATCTTTCTAAAAACATGCTAGCAGCATGCTAAGGGTGTTAGCATTATGCTAGCAACAAATGCTAATCATGTTAGCATGTTGCTAGCATAATGCTAACATGATTAGCATCTTTCTAAAAACATGCTAGCAGCATGCTAAGGGTGTTAGCATAATGCTAGCAACATGCTAATCATGTTAGCATCTTGATAAAAACATCCTAGCAGGACGGTAATTATGTTAGCATCATGCTAATCAAGAGTGCCGAGTTTTGCCACTGCAAGCACCATTCACATTTTCTTCAGGAAATGTACATTCTAGTATTGTAATTACCATTCACCTGAACAAAACTTTGGCGCGTAACTCGTCCCGCAGTTTTTGTCGTAGACCCACGAATGAGGTGTCAAATCGACCGGCTTATTGAGGAGAGGTGTGCTATGACTTTTCTAAGCGATCGGGTGTACGATGTTCGCACAGCGTACGAAAAAACGGCTGAAAAAACTCCCATAGACTTAAAATGGGGGCCAAATCTGTGAGATCATATCTTTGGTTTAGATGGTCATAGAGACTTGGGGCTGGGCTCTTTTGGCTCGGCCTATCAAGCCGCCAATAAGTAATGACTTTATGGCCACGCCCTAGCAACCAATTACAGCACCCTAGCAACCGGTGCCGAATTTTGCCACTGCAAGCACCATTCACATTTTCTTCAGGAAATGTACATTCTAGTATTGTAATTACTATTCACCTGAACAAAACTTTGGCGCGTAACTCGTCCCGCACCGTTTGTCGTAGACCCACGAATGAGGTGTCAAATCGACCGGCTTATTGAGGATAGGTGTGCTATGACTTTTCTAAACGATCGGGTGTACGATGTTCGCACAGCGTACGAAAAAACGGCTGAAAAAACTCCCATAGACAACATAGGGGCCAAATCTGTGAGATCATATCTTTGGTTTAGAAGGTCGTAGAGACTTGGGGCTGGGCTCTTTTGATTCGGCCAGCCAATAAGTAGTGACACAGCAACTTCATAGCCACGCCCTAGCAACCAATTACAGCACCCTAGCAACCGAGTCAGGTGTTTTGCCACTGCAAGCACCATTCACATTTTCTTCAGGAAATGTACATTCTAGTATTGTAATTACTATTCACCTAGACAAAACTTTGGCGTGTAACTCGTCCTGCACCGTTTGTCGTAGACCCACGAATGAGGTGTCAAATCGACCGGCTTATTGAGGAGAGGTGTGCTATGACTTTTATAAGCGATCGGGTGTACGATGTTCGCACAGCGGACGAAAAATCGTTTGAAAAATGTCCCATAGACTTAACATGGGGGCCAAATCTGTGAGATCATATCTTTGGATCAGAAGGTCGTAGAGACTTGGGGCTGGGCTCTTTTGACTCGGCCTATCAAGCAACCAATAACTAGTGACTTTATAGCCATGCCCTAGTAACCGATTACAGCACCCTAGCAACCGGGTTCTGAATTTTGCCACTGCAAGCACCATTCACATTTTCTTCAGGAAATGTACATTCTAGTATTGTAATTACTATTCACCTGAACAAAACTTTGGCGCGTAACTCGTCCCGCACCGTTTGACGTAGACCCACAAATGAGGTGTCAAATCGACCGGCTTATTGAGGAGAGGTGTGCTATGACTTTTCTAAGCGATTAGGTGTACGATATTCGCACAGCGTACGAAAAAACGGCTGAAAAAACTCCCATAGACTTAACATGGGGGCCAAATCTGTGAGATCATATCTTTGGTTTAGATGGTCATAGAGACTTGGGGCTGGGCTCTTTTGGCTCGGCCTATCAAGCCGCCAATAAGTAGTGACTTTATGGCCACGCCCTAGCAACCAATTACAGCACCCTAGCAACCGGTGCCGAATTTTGCCACTGCAAGCACCATTCACATTTTCTTCAGGAAATGTACATTCTAGTATTGTAATTACTATTCACCTGAACAAAACTTTGGCGTGTAACTCGTCCTGCACCTTTTGTCATAGACCCACAAATGAGGTGTCAAATCGACCGGCTTATTGAGGAGAGGTGTGCTATGACTTTTCTAAGCGATCGGGTGTACGATGTTCGCACAGCGTACGAAAAAATCGGCTGAAAAAACTCCCATAGACTTAACATTGGGTCAAAATCTGTGATATCATATCTTTGGATCAGAAGGTCATAGAGACTTGGGACTGGGCTCTTTTGATTCGGCCAGCCAATAAGTAGTGACACAGCAACTTCATAGCCACGCCCTAGCAACCAATTACAGCACCCTAGCAACCGGGGCCGAATTTTGCCACTGCAAGCACCATTCACATTTTCTTCAGGAAATGTACATTCTAGTATTGTAATTACTATTCACCTAGACAAAACTTTGGCGTGTAACTCGTCCTGCACCGTTTGTCATAGACCCACGAATGAGGTGTCAAATCGACCGGCTTATTGAGGAGAGGTGTGCTATGACTTTTCTAAGCGATCGGGTGTACGATGTTCGCACAGCGTACGAACAAATCGGCTGAAAAAACTCCCATAGACTTAACATTGGGTCAAAATCTGTGATATCATATCTTTGGATCAGAAGGTCATAGAGACTTGGGGCTGGGCTCTTTTGATTCGGCCAGCCAATAAGTAGTGACACAGCAACTTCATAGCCACGCCCTAGCAACCAATTACAGCACCCTAGCAACCGAGTCCGGTGTTTTGCCACTGCAAGCACCATTCACATTTTCTTTAGGAATTGTACATTCTAGTATTGTAATTACTATTCACCTGAACAAAACTTTGGCGCGTAACTCGTCCCGCACAGTTTGTCGTAGACCCACGAATGAGGTGTCAAATCGACCGGCTTATTGAGGAGAGGTGTGCTATGACTTTTCTAAGCGATCAGGTGTACGATGTTCGCACAGTGTACGAAAAAAAACGTCTGAAAAAACTCCCATAGACTTAACATGGGGTCAAAATCTGTGAGATCATATCTTTGGATCAGAAGATCATAGAGACTTGGGGCTGGGCTCTTTTGATTCGGCCAGCCATTAATTAGTGACACAGCAACTTCATAGCCACACCCTAGCAACCAATTACAGCACCCTAGCAACCGGTGCCGAATTTTGCCACTGCAAGCACCATTCACATTTTCTTCAGGAAATGTACATTCTAGTATTGTAATTACTATTCACCTGAACAAAACTTTGGCGCGTAACTCGTCCCGCACCGTTTGTCCTAGACCCACAAATGAGGTGTCAAATCGACCGGCTTATTGAGGAGAGGTGTGCTATGACTTTTCTAAGCGATCGGGTGTACGATGTTCGCACAGCGTACGAAAAAAATGGCTGAAAAAACTCCCATAGACTTAACATTGGGTCAAAATCTGTGAGATCATATCTTTGGATCAGAAGGTCATAGAGACTTGGGGCTGGGCTCTTTTGATTCGGCCAGCCAATATGTAGTGACACAGCAACTTCATAGCCACGCCCTAGCAACCAATTACAGCACCCTAGCAACCGAGTGGCGAATTTTGCCACTGCAAGCACCATTCACATTTTCTTCAGGAAATGTACATTCTAGTTAATGGTGCTTGCCAAAGGCAAAGCTCCATTCTTATTCTTCTGCATACTTATTATTCTTCTTCTTCTTCTTCTGGACACAATTTCTGCGCGCTACTCCTCCCGCAGTTTTTGTCATAGACCAATGAATGAGGTGTCAAATCGACCGGCTCATTGAGGAGAGGTGTGCTATGACTTTTATAAGCGATCGGGTGTACGATGTTCGTCCGGCGGGCGAAAAAGTAGCGAAAAAAATCCCATAGACTTTGCATTGGGACAAACTTTGACGAGTAATAGCTCCTAACGAGAATTTCATAGAAACATGTGGGTTACCACGTTTGAAGAGCCTGATAGGCTCTCTCAGACCATACCTCAAAATGGGGTGTAAGTTGTACCCCTGGGGCGCAAGAGCTGCCCAAAGTTGCCCCATAGACATACTATGGTGAAGCCGTGCCCATGAACCAGGAAGTACTGTGTTTTTCCTACTATGGGAAATTACATAGGGATTTTGTATTGAACATAACTCTGGATCACAATGTCATAGAGACAAGGGGGTGGGCTCATTTTACTCAGGCAACCAATCAGTCTCTCAGGATCATTGTGAAGCTATCGAGCCACGCCCTAGCAACCATATAGAGCACCATAGCAACAAGTTCCATAGACTTCCATTGAAAAAGATCAAAGGAATATCTTTGGATAGGAGTGTCATAGAAACATGAGGGTGGGCTCATTTGACTCGGGGCAGCAAACGGCCAATCACGAATCACCTTCAAGATATCATAGCCACGCCCTAGCAACTATTTAGAGCACCCTAGCAACTCAAAGCATAGAGGGGATATCTTCAAATCTGAACATCATAGAGGAATGGGGGTTGGTTTATATCATTCATACTGGCAAGCAGCCTTTGGTTTATCATTACTGGCAGCTGCCAAGCCACTCCCTAGCAACCAAACAGAGTACCCTAGCAACCGTTTTGCAAGATCTATATCTCTGCATCAGAACATCGTAGAGACATGGGTGTTGGTTTATATTGTCAAGTAGCCTTTGGAGTATCATCATTGGTAGCTACCAAGCCACTCCCTAGCAACCAAACAGAGTACCCTAGCAACCGTTTTGAAACACCTATATTTCTGCATCAGAACATTATAGAGACATGGCGGTTGGCTCTTTTGACTCATGCTAGCAAACTGGATTTCCACCATGCTACACATGCTAGCAGTGAATAGCTACATGCTAATAGTGATTAGCTTAAGGTTTAAACATGACACAAACTAGTAAAAATGTGTTAGAATAATGCTAGTGGCATGTTAATTGTGTTAGCATGATGCTAGTAGCATGCTAATCATGTTAGCATCATGTTAGCAAACATGCTAATCATGTTAGCATCTTGTTAAATACATGCTAACAACATGGTAATCATGCTAGCATCATGCTAGCATTATGTTAATGATGTTAGCATGTTGCTAGCATTATGCTAACATGATTAGCATCTTGTTAAAATCATGCTAACAACATGGTAATCATGCTAGCATCATGCTAGCATTATGCTAATCATGTTAGCGTGTTTGCTAGCATTATGCTAACATGATTAGCATCTTGTTTAAAACATGCTAGCAGCATGCTAAGGGTGTTAGCATCATGCTAGCAGCATGCTAATCATGTTAGCATGTTGCTAACATAATGCTAACATGATTAGCATCTTGTTAAAATAATGCTAGCAACATGGTAATCATGCTAGCATCATGCTAGTATTATGCTAATCATGTTAGCATTTTGCTAGCATTATGCTAACATGACTAGCATTTTGTTTAAAACATGCTAGCAGCATGCTTAGGGTGTTAGCATCATGCTAGCAACATGCTAATCATGTTAGCATTTTGTTAAAAACATCCTAGCAGGACGGTAATTATGTTAGCATCATGCTAATCAAGAGTGCCGAGTTTTGCCACTGCAAGCACCATTCACATTTTCTTCAGGAAATGTACATTCTAGTATTGTAATTACTATTCACCTAGACAAAACTTCGGCGCGTAACTCGTCCCGCACCGTTTGTCGTAGACCCACGAATGAGGTGTCAAATCGACCGGCTTATTGAGGAGAGGTGTGCTATGACTTTTCTAAGCAATCGGGTGTACGATGTTCGCACAGCGTACGAAATAACGGCTGAAAAAACTCCCATAGACTTAACATGGGGGCCAAATCTGTGAGATCATATCTTTGGTTTAGAAGGTCATAGAGACTTGGGGCTGGGCTCTTTTGACTCGGCCTATCACGCCGCCAATAAGTAGTGACTTCATGGCCACGCCCTAGCAACCAATTACAGCATCCTAGCAACCGAATGGTGAATTTTGCCACTGCAAGCACCATTCACATTTTCTTCAGGAAATGTACATTCTAGTATTGTAATTACTATTCACCTAGACAAAACTTTGGCGCGTAACTCGTCCCGCACCGTTTGTCGTAGACCCATGAATGAGGTGTCAAATCGACCGGCTTATTGAGGAGAGGTGTGCTATGACTTTTCTAAGCGATCGGGTGTACGATGTTTGCACAGCGGACGAAAAATCGTCTGAAAAATGTCCCATAGACTTAACATGGGGACCAAATCTGTGAGATCATATCTTTGGATCAGAAGGTCATAGAGACTTGGGGCTGTGCTCTTTTGACTCGGCCTATCAAGCCGCCAATAAGTAGTGACTTCATGGCCACGCCCTAGCAACCAATTACAGCACCCTAGCAACCGAGTGGCGAATTTTGCCACTGCAAGCACCATTCACATTTTCTTCAGGAAATGTACATTCTAGTATTGTAATTACTATTCACCTGAACAAAACTTTGGCGCGTAACTCGTCCCGCACCGTTTGACGTAGACCCACAAATGAGGTGTCAAATCGACCGGCTTATTGAGGAGAGGTGTGCTATGACTTTTCTAAGTGATCGGGTGTACGCTGTTCGCACAGCATACGAAAAATCGTCTGAAAAATGTCCCATAGACTTAACATGGGGACCAAATCTGTGAGATCATATCTTTGGATCAGAAGGTCGTAGAGACTTGGGGCTGGGCTCTTTTGATTCGGCCAGCCAATAAGTAGTGACACAGCAACTTCATAGCCACGCCCTAGCAACCAATTACAGCACCCTAGCAACCGAGTCCGGTGTTTTGCCACTGCAAGCACCATTCACATTTTCTTCAGGAAATGTACATTCTAGTATTGTAATTACTATTCACCTGAACAAAACTTTGGCGCGTAACTCGTCCCGCACCGTTTGTCCTAGACCCACAAATGAGGTGTCAAATCGACCGGCTTATTGAGGAGAGGTGTGCTATGACTTTTCTAAGCGATCGGGTGTACGATGTTCGCACAGCGTACGAAAAAAATGGCTGAAAAAACTCCCATAGACTTAACATTGGGTCAAAATCTGTGAGATCATATCTTTGGATCAGAAGGTCATAGAGACTTGGGGCTGGGCTCTTTTGATTCGGCCAGCCAATATGTAGTGACACAGCAACTTCATAGCCACGCCCTAGCAACCAATTACAGCACCCTAGCAACCGAGTGGCGAATTTTGCCACTGCAAGCACCATTCACATTTTCTTCAGGAAATGTACATTCTAGTTAATGGTGCTTGCCAAAGGCAAAGCTCCATTCTTATTCTCCTGCATACTTATTATTATTATTCTGCTTCTTCTTCTTCTTCTTCTGGACAAAATTTCTGCGCGCTACTCCTCCCGCAGCTTTTGTTGTAGACCCATGAATGAGGTGTCAAATCGACCGGCTTATTGAGGAGAGGTGTGCTATGACTTTTATAAGCGATCGGGTGTACGATGTTCGTCCAGTGGGCGAAAAATCGGGCGAAAAATCCCATAGACTTAACATTGTGATGATATTTGACGAGTCATAGCTCCTAATGAGGATTTCATAGAAACATGTGGGTTACTACGTTTGAAGGGGCTGACAGGCTCTGTCAGACCATATCTCAAAATGGGGTGTAAGTTGTACCCCTGGGGCGCAAGAGCTGCCCAAAGTTGCCCCATAGACATACTATGGTGAAGCCGTGCCCATGAACCAGGAAGTACTGTGTTTTTCCTACTATGGGAAATTACATAGGGATTTTGTATTGAACATAACTCTGGATTACAATGTCATAGAGACAAGGGGGTGGGCTCATTTTACTCAAACAACCAATCAGTCTCTCAGGATCATTGTGAAACTATCAAGCCACGCCCTAGCAACCATATAGAGCACCTTAGTAACAAGCTCCATAGACTTCCATTGAAAAAGATCAAATGAATATCTTTGGATAGGAGTGTCATACAAACATGAGGGTGGGCTCATTTGACTCGAGGCAGCAAACCGCCAATCACAAATCACCTTAAAGACATCATAGCCACGCCTTAGCAACCATTTAGAGCACCCTAGCAACCCAAAGCATAGGCAGATATCTTCAAATCTGAATATCATAAAGGCATGGGGGTTGGTTTATATCATTCATACTGGCAAGCAGCCTTTGGTTTATCATTACTGGCAGCTGCCAAGCCACTCCCTAGCAACCAAACAGAGTACCCTAGCAACCGTTTTGCAAGATCTATATCTCTGCATCAGAACATCGTAAAGACATGGGTGTTGGTTTATATTGTCAAGCAGCCTTTGGAGTATCATCATTGGTAGCTGCCAAGCCACTCCCTAGCAACCAAACAGAGTACCCTAGCAACGATTTAGCAAGATCTATATCTCTGCATCAGAGCATCATAGAGACATGGCGGTTGGCTCTTTTGACTCATGCTAGCAAACTGGACTTCCAACATGCTACACATGCTAGCAGTGAATAGCTACATGCTAATAGTGATTAGCTTAGTGTTTAAACATGACACAAACTAGTAAAAATGTGTTAGCATCATGCTGGTAGCATGCTAATTGTGTTAGCATCATGGTAGTAGCATGCTAATCATGTTAGCATCATGCTAGCAAACATGCTAATCATGTTAGCATCTTGTTAAAAACATGCTAGCAACATGGTAATCATGCTAGCATCATGCTAGCATTATGCTAATCATGTTAGCATGTTGCTAGCATAATGCTAACATGATTAGCATCTTGTTAAAATCATGCTAGCAACATGGTAATCATGTTAGCATCATGCTAGCATTATGCTAATCATGTTAGCATGTTGCTAGCGTTATGCTAACATGATTAGCATCTTGTTAAAATCATGCTAGCAACATGGTAATCATGCTAGCATAATGCTAGCATTATGCTAATCATGTTAGCATGTTCCTAGCATTATGCTAACATGATTAGCACCTTGTTTAAAACATGTTAGCAGCATGCTAAGGGTGTTAGCATCATGCTAGTAACATGCTAATCATGTAAGCATGGTAATCATGCTAGCATCATGTTAGCATTATGCTAATCATGTTAGCATGTTGCTAGCATTATGCTAACATGATTAGCATCTTGTTAAAATCATGCTAGCAACATGGTAATCATGCTAGCATCATGCTAGCATTATGCTAATCATGTTAGCATGTTGCTAGCATTATGCTACCATGATTAGCATCTTGTTTAAAACATGTTAGCAGCATGCTAAGGGTGTTAGCATCATGCTAGCAACATGCTAATCATGTTAGCATCTTGCTAAAAACATCCTAGCAGGACGGTAATTATGTTAGCATCATGTTACCATTATGCTAATCATGTTAGCATGTTGCTAGCATTATGCTAACATGATTAGCATCTTGTTAAAATCATGGTAGCAACATGGTAATCATGCCATGATTAGAATCTTGCTAAAAACATGCTGGCAGCATGCTATGGGTGTTAGCATCATGCTAGCAACATGCTAATCATGTTAGCATCTTGCTAAAAACATCCTAGCAGGACGGTAATTATGTTAGCATCATGCTAATCAAGAGTGCTGAGTTTTGCCACTGCAAGCACCATTCACATTTTCTTCAGGAAATGTACATTCTAGTTAATGGTGCTTGCCAAAGGCAAAGCTCCATTCTTATTCTTCTGCATACTTATTATTCTTCTTCTTCTTCTTCTGGACACAATTTCTGCGCGCTACTCCTCCCGCAGTTTTTGTCATAGACCCATGAATGAGGTGTCAAATCGACCGGCTCATTGAGGACAGGTGTGCTATGACTTTTATAAGCGATCGGGTGTACGATGTTCGTCCGGCGGGCGAAAAAGTAGCGAAAAAAATCCCATAGACTTTGCATTGGGACAAACTTTGATGAGTAATAGCTCCTAACGAGAATTTCATAGAAACATGTGGGTTACCACGTTTGAAGAGCCTGATAGGCTCTCTCAGACCATACCTCAAAATGGGGTGTAAGTTGTACCCCTGGGGCGCAAGAGCTGCCCAAAGTTGCCCCATAGACATACTATGGTGAAGCCGTGCCCATGAACCAGGAAGTACTGTGTTTTTCCTACTATGGGAAATTACATAGGGATTTTGTATTGAACATAACTCTGGATCACAATGTCATAGAGACAAGGGGGTGGGCCCATTTTACTCAGGCAACCAATCAGTCTCTCAGGATCATTGTGAAGCTATCAAGCCACGCCCTAGCAACCATATAGAGCACCATAGCAACAAGTTCCATTGAATTCCATTGAAAAAGATCAAATGAATATCTTTGGATAGAAGTGTCGTACAAACAAGAGGGTGGGCTCATTTGACTGGAGGCAGCAAACCGCCAATCACAAATCACCTTAAAGACATCATAGCCACGCCTTAGCAACCATTTAAAGCACCCTAGCAACCCAAAGCATAGGCAGATATCTTCAAATCTGAATATCATAGAGGCATGGGGATTGGTTTATATCATTTATACTGGCAAGCAGCCTTTGGTTTATCATTACTAGCAGCTGCCAAGCCACTCCCTAGCAACCAAACAGAGTACCCTAGCAACCGTTTTGCAAGATCTATATCTCTGCATCAGAACATCATAAAGACATGGGGGTTGGTTTATATTGTCAAGCAGCCTTTGGAGTATCATCATTGGTAGCTGCCAAGCCACTCCTTAGCAACCAAACAGAGTACCCTAGCAACCGTTTAGCAAGATCTATATCTCTGCATCAGAGCATCATAGAGACATGGCGGTTGGCTCTTTTGACTCATGCTAGCAAACTGAACTTCCAACATGCTACACATGCTAGCAGTGAATAGCTACATGCTAATAGTGATTAGCTTAGGGTTTAAACATGACACAAACTAGTAAAAATGTGTTACATCATGCTGGTAACATGCTAATTGTGTTAGCATCATGCTAGTAGCATGCTAATCATGTTAGCATCATGCTAGCAAACATGCTAATTATGTTAGCATCTTGTTAAAAACATGCTAGCAACATGGTAATCATGCTAGCATCATGCTAGCATTATGCTAATCATGTTAGCATGTTGCTAGCATAATGCTAACATGATTAGCATCTTTCTAAAAACATGCTAGCAGCATGCTAAGGGTGTTAGCATTATGCTAGCAACAAATGCTAATCATGTTAGCATGTTGCTAGCATAATGCTAACATGATTAGCATCTTTCTAAAAACATGCTAGCAGCATGCTAAGGGTGTTAGCATAATGCTAGCAACATGCTAATCATGTTAGCATCTTGATAAAAACATCCTAGCAGGACGGTAATTATGTTAGCATCATGCTAATCAAGAGTGCCGAGTTTTGCCACTGCAAGCACCATTCACATTTTCTTCAGGAAATGTACATTCTAGTATTGTAATTACTATTCACCTGAACAAAACTTTGGCGCGTAACTCGTCCCGCACCGTTTGTCCTAGACCCACAAATGAGGTGTCAAATCGACCGGCTTATTGAGGAGAGGTGTGCTATGACTTTTCTAAGCGATCGGGTGTACGATGTTCGCACAGCGTACGAAAAAAATGGCTGAAAAAACTCCCATAGACTTAACATTGGGTCAAAATCTGTGAGATCATATCTTTGGATCAGAAGGTCATAGAGACTTGGGGCTGGGCTCTTTTGATTCGGCCAGCCAATATGTAGTGACACAGCAACTTCATAGCCACGCCCTAGCAACCAATTACAGCACCCTAGCAACCGAGTGGCGAATTTTGCCACTGCAAGCACCATTCACATTTTCTTCAGGAAATGTACATTCTAGTATTGTAATTACTATTCACCTGAACAAAACTTTGGCGCGTAACTCGTCCCGCACCGTTTGTCCTAGACCCACAAATGAGGTGTCAAATCGACCGGCTTATTGAGGAGAGGTGTGCTATGACTTTTCTAAGCGATCGGGTGTACGATGTTCGCACAGCGTACGAAAAAAATGGCTGAAAAAACTCCCATAGACTTAACATTGGGTCAAAATCTGTGAGATCATATCTTTGGATCAGAAGGTCATAGAGACTTGGGGCTGGGCTCTTTTGATTCGGCCAGCCAATATGTAGTGACACAGCAACTTCATAGCCACGCCCTAGCAACCAATTACAGCACCCTAGCAACCGAGTGGCGAATTTTGCCACTGCAAGCACCATTCACATTTTCTTCAGGAAATGTACATTCTAGTATTGTAATTACTATTCACCTGAACAAAACTTTGGCGCGTAACTCGTCCCGCACCTTTTGTCGTAGACCCACAAATGAGGTGTCAAATCGACCGGCTTATTGAGGAGAAGTGTGCTATGACTTTTCTAAGCGATCGGGTGTACGATGTTCAGACAGTGTACGAAAAAATGGCTGAAAAAACTCCCATAGACTTAACATTGGGACAAAATCTAAGATATCATATCTTTGGATCAGAAGATTTTAGAGACTTGGGTTGGGGCTCTTTTTACTCGACCTATCAAGCAGCCAATAAGTAGTTCATAGCCACACCCTAGCAACCAATTACAGCACCCTAGCAACCGGTGCCGAATTTTGCATTGGGGTCCAAATCTGTGAGATCATATCTTTGGATCAGAAGTTCGTAGAGACTTGGGGCTGGGCTCTTTTGATTCGGCCAGCCAATAAGTAGTGACACAGCAACTTCATAGCCACGCCCTAGCAACCAATTACAGCACCCTAGCAACCGAGTCCGGTGTTTTGCCACTGCAAGCACCATTCACATTTTCTTCAGGAAATGTACATTCTAGTTAATGGTGCTTGCCAAAGGCAAAGCTCCATTCTTATTCTTCTGCATACTTATTATTCTTCTTCTTCTTCTTCTGGACACAATTTCTGCGCGCTACTCCTCCCGCAGTTTTTGTCATAGACCCATGAATGAGGTGTCAAATCGACCGGCTCATTGAGGACAGGTGTGCTATGACTTTTATAAGCGATCGGGTGTACGATGTTCGTCCGGCGTGCGAAAAAGTAGCGAAAAAAATCCCATAGACTTTGCATTGGGACAAACTTTGATGAGTAATAGCTCCTAACGAGAATTTCATAGAAACATGTGGGTTACCACGTTTGAAGAGCCTGATAGGCTCTCTCAGACCATACCTCAAAATGGGGTGTAAGTTGTACCCTTGGGGCGCAAGAGCTGCCCAAAGTTGCCCCATAGACATACTATGGTGAAGCCGTGCCCATGAACCAGGAAGTACTGTGTTTTTCCTACTATGGGAAATTACATAGGGATTTTGTATTGAACATAACTCTGGATCACAATGTCTTAAAGACAAGGGGGTGGGCTCATTTTACTCAGGCAACCAATCAGTGTCTCAGGTTCATTGTGAAGCTATCAAGCCACGCCCTAGCAACCATATAGAGCACCATAGCAACAAGTTCCATAGACTTCCATTGAAAAAGATCAAATGAATATCTTTGGATAGGAGTGTCATAGAAACATGAGGGTGGGCTCATTTGACTCGGGGCAGCAAACGGCCAATCACGAATCACCTGAAACACTTCATAGCCACGCCCTAGCAACCATTTAGAGCACCCTAGCAACCCAAAGCAAAGAGGGATATCTTCAAATCTGAATATCATAGAGGCATGGGGGTTGGTTTATATCATTCATACTGGCAAGCAGCCTTTGGTTTATCATTACTGGCAGCTGCCAAGCCACTCCCTAGCAACCAAACAGAGTACCCTAGCAACCGTTTTGCAAGATCTATATCTCTGCATCAGAGCATCAGAGCATCATAGAGACATGGCGGATGGCTCTTTTGACTAATGCTAGCAAACTGGACTTCCAACATGCTACACATGCTAGCAGTGAATAGCTACATGCTAATAGTGATTAGCTTAGGGTTTAAACATGACACAAACTAGTAAAAATGTGTTAGCATCATGCTGGTAACATGCTAATTGTGTTAGCATCATGTTAGTAGCATGCTAATCATGTTAGCATCATGCTAGCAAACATGCTAATCATGTTAGCATCATGCTAGCAAACATGCTAATCATGTTATCATCTTGTTAAAACCATGCTAATCATGTTAGCATGTTGCTAGCATTATGCTAACATGATTAGCATATTGTTTAAAACATGTTAGCAGCATGCTAAGGGTGTTAGCATCATGGTTGCAACATGCTAATCATGTTAGCATCTTGCTAAAAACATCCTAGCAGGACGGTAATTATGTTAGCATAGTTTTGCCACTGCAAGCACCATTCACATTTTCTTCAGGAAATGTACATTCTAGTATTGTAATTACTATTCACCTGAACAAAACTTTGGCGCGTGACTCGTCTCGCAGTTTTTGACGTAGATCCACGAATGAGGTGTCAAATCGACCGGCTTATTGAGGAGAGGTGTGCTATGACTTTTCTAAGCAATCAGGTGTACGATGTTCGCACAGCGTACGAAAAAATGGCTGAAAAAACTCCCATAGACTTAACATGGGGGCCAAATCTGTGAGATCATATCTTTGGTTTATAAGGTCATAGAGACTTGGTGCTGGGCTCTTTTGACTCGGCCTATCAAGCCACCAATAAGTAGTGACTTCATGGCCACGCCCTATCAACCAATTACAGCACCCTAGCAACCGAGTGCCGAATTTTGCCACTGCAAGCACCATTCACATTTTCTTCAGGAAATGTACATTCTAGTATTGTAATTACTATTCACCTGAACAAAACTTTGGCGCGTAACTCGTCTCGCAGTTTTTGACGTAGATCCACGAATGAGGTGTCAAATCGACCGGCTTATTGAGGAGAGGTGTGCTATGACTTTTCTAAGCAATCAGGTGTACGATGTTCGCACAGCGTACGAAAAAACGGCTGAAAAAACTCCCATAGACTTAACATGGGGGCCAAATCTGTGAGATCATATCTTTGGTTTAGAAGGTCATAGAGACTTGGGGCTGGGCTCTTTTGACTCGGCCTATCAAGCCGCCAATAGGTAGTTCATAGCCACGCCCTAGCAACCAATTACAGCACCCTAGCAACCGAGTCCGGTGTTTTGCCACTGCAAGCACCATTCACATTTTCTTCAGGAAATGTACATTCTAGTATTGTAATTACTATTCACCTGAACAAAACTTTGGCGCGTAACTCGTCCCGCACCGTTTGTCGTAGACCCACATATGAGGTGTCAAATCGACCGGCTTATTGAGGAGAGGTGTGCTATGACTTTTCTAAGCGATCGGGTGTACGATGTTCGCACAGCGTACGAAAAAACGGCTGAATAAACTCCCATAGACTTAACATTGGGTCAAAATCTGTGAGATCATATCTTTGGATCAGAAGGTCATAGAGACTTGGGGCTGGGCTCTTTTGATTCGGCCAGCCAATAAGTAGTGACACAGCAACTTCATAGCCACGCCCTAGCAACCAATTACAGCACCCTAGCAACCGGGGCCGAATTTTGCCACTGCAAGCACCATTCACATTTTCTTCAGGAAATGTACATTCTAGTATTGTAATTACTATTCACCTGAACAAAACTTTGGCGCGTAACTCGTCCCGCACCGTTTGTCCTAGACCCACAAATGAGGTGTCAAATCGACCGGCTTATTGAGGAGAGGTGTGCTATGACTTTTCTAAGCGATCGGGTGTACGATGTTCGCACAGCGTACGAAAAAAATGGCTGAAAAAACTCCCATAGACTTAACATTGGGTCAAAATCTGTGAGATCATATCTTTGGATCAGAAGGTCATAGAGACTTGGGGCTGGGCTCTTTTGATTCGGCCAGCCAATATGTAGTGACACAGCAACTTCATAGCCACGCCCTAGCAACCAATTACAGCACCCTAGCAACCGAGTGGCGAATTTTGCCACTGCAAGCACCATTCACATTTTCTTCAGGAAATGTACATTCTAGTATTGTAATTACTATTCACCTGAACAAAACTTTGGCGCGTAACTCGTCCCGCACCTTTTGTCGTAGACCCACAAATGAGGTGTCAAATCGACCGGCTTATTGAGGAGAAGTGTGCTATGACTTTTCTAAGCGATCGGGTGTACGATGTTCAGACAGTGTACGAAAAAATGGCTGAAAAAACTCCCATAGACTTAACATTGGGACAAAATCTAAGATATCATATCTTTGGATCAGAAGATTTTAGAGACTTGGGTTGGGGCTCTTTTTACTCGACCTATCAAGCAGCCAATAAGTAGTTCATAGCCACACCCTAGCAACCAATTACAGCACCCTAGCAACCGGTGCCGAATTTTGCATTGGGGTCCAAATCTGTGAGATCATATCTTTGGATCAGAAGTTCGTAGAGACTTGGGGCTGGGCTCTTTTGATTCGGCCAGCCAATAAGTAGTGACACAGCAACTTCATAGCCACGCCCTAGCAACCAATTACAGCACCCTAGCAACCGAGTCCGGTGTTTTGCCACTGCAAGCACCATTCACATTTTCTTCAGGAAATGTACATTCTAGTATTGTAATTACTATTCACCTGAACAAAACTTTGGCGCGTAACTCGTCCCGCACCGTTTGTCCTAGACCCACAAATGAGGTGTCAAATCGACCGGCTTATTGAGGAGAGGTGTACTATGACTTTTCTAAGCGATCGGGTGTACGATGTACGCACAGCGTACGAAAAAAATGGCTGAAAAAACTCCCATAGACTTAACATTGGGTCAAAATCTGTGAGATCATATCTTTGGATCAGAAGGTCATAGAGACTTGGGGCTGGGCTCTTTTGATTCGGCCAGCCAATATGTAGTGACACAGCAACTTCATAGCCACGCCCTAGCAACCAATTACAGCACCCTAGCAACCGAGTGGCGAATTTTGCCACTGCAAGCACCATTCACATTTTCTTCAGGAAATGTACATTCTAGTTAATGGTGCTTGCCAAAGGCAAAGCTCCATTCTTATTCTTCTGCATACTTATTATTCTTCTTCTTCTTCTTCTGGACACAATTTCTGCGCGCTACTCCTCCCGCAGTTTTTGTCATAGACCCATGAATGAGGTGTCAAATCGACCGGCTCATTGAGGACAGGTGTGCTATGACTTTTATAAGCGATCGGGTGTACGATGTTCGTCCGGCGGGCGAAAAAGTAGCGAAAAAAATCCCATAGACTTTGCATTGGGACAAACTTTGATGAGTAATAGCTCCTAACGAGAGTTTCATAGAAACATGTGGGTTACCACGTTTGAAGAGCCTGATAGGCTCTCTCAGACCATACCTCAAAATGGGGTGTAAGTTGTACCCCTGGGGCGCAAGAGCTGCCCAAAGTTGCCCCATAGACATACTATGGTGAAGCCGTGCCCATGAACCAGGAAGTACTGTGTTTTTCCTACTATGGGAAATTACATAGGGATTTTGTATTGAACATAACTCTGAATCACAATGTCATAGAGACAAGGGGGTGGGCTCATTTTACTCAGGCAACCAATCAGTCTCTCAGGATCATTGTAAAGCTATCAAGCCACGCCCTAGCAACCATATAGAGAACCATAGCAACAAGTTCCATAGACTTCCATTGAAAAAGATCAAAGGAATATCTTTGGATAGGAGTGTCATAGAAACATGAGGGTGGGCTCATTTGACTCGAGGCAGCAAACCGCCAATCACAAATCACCTTAAAGACATCATAGCCACGCCTTAGCAACCATATAGAGCACCCTAGCAACCCAAAGCATAGGCAGATATCTTCAAATCTGAATATCATAGAGGCATGGGGGTTGGTTTATATCATTCATACTGGCAAGCAGCCTTTGGTGTATCATCATTGGTAGCTGCCAAGCCACTCCTTAGCAACCAAACAGAGTACCCTAGCAACCATTTTGCAAGATCTATATCTCTGCGTCAGAACATCGTACAGACATGGGGGTTGGTTTATATTGTCAAGCAGCCTTTGGAGTATCATCATTGGCAGCTGCCAAGCCACTCCCTAGCAACCAAACAGAGTACCCTAGCAACCGTTTTGAAACACCTATATTTCTGCATCAGAACATTATAGAGACATGGCGGTTGGCTCTTTTGACTCATGCTAGCAAACTGGACTTCCACCATGCTACACATGCTAGCAGTGAATAGCTACATGCTAATAGTGAGTAGCTTAAGGTTTAAACATGACACAAACTAGTAAAAATGTGTTAGAATAATGCTAGTGGCATGCTAATTGTGTTAGCATGATGCTAGTAGCATGATAATCATGTTAGCATCATGTTAGCAAACATGCTAATCATGTTAGCATCTTGTTAAATACATGCTAACAACATGGTAATCATGCTAGCATCATGCTAGCATTATGCTAATGATGTTAGCATGTTGCTAGAATTATGCTAACATGATTAGCATCTTGTTAAAATCATGCAAGCAACATGGTAATCATGCTAGCATCATGCTAGCATTATGCTAATCATGTTAGCATGTTTGCTAGCATTATGCTAACATGATTAGCATCTTGTTTAAAACATGCTAACAGCATGCTAAGGGTGTTAGCATCATGCTAGCAAAACATGCTAATCATGTTAGCATGTTGTTAACATAATGCTAACATGATTAGCATCTTGTTAAAATAATGCTAGCAACATGGTAATCATGCTAGCATCATGCTAGTATTATGCTAATCATATTAGCATTTTGCTAGCATTATGCTAACATGACTAGCATTTTGTTTAAAACATGCTAGCAGCATGCTTAGGGTGTTAGCATCATGCTAGCAACATGCAAATCATGTTAGCATTTTGCTAAAAACATCCTAGCAGGACGGTAATTATGTTAGCATCATGCTAATCAAGAGTGCCGAGTTTTGCCACTGCAAGCACCATTCACATTTTCTTCAGGAAATGTACATTCTAGTATTGTAATTACTATTCACCTGAACAAAACTTTGGCGCGTAACTCGTCCCGCACCGTTTGTCGTAGACCCACATATGAGGTGTCAAATCGACCGGCTTATTGAGGAGAGGTGTGCTATGACTTTTCTAAGCGATCGGGTGTACGATGTTCGCACAGCGTACGAAAAAACGGCTGAAAAAACTCCCATAGACTTAACATGGGGGCCAAATCTGTGAGATCATATCTTTGGTTTAGAAGGTCATAGAGACTTGGGGCTGGGCTCTTTTGACTCGGCCTATCAAGCCGCCAATAAGTAGTGACTTCATGGCCACGCCCTAGCAACCAATTACAGCAACCTAGCAACCGAGTGGCGAATTTTGCCACTGCAAGCACCATTCACATTTTCTTCAGGAAATGTACATTCTAGTATTGTAATTACTATTCACCTGAACAAAACTTTGGCGCGTAACTCCTCCCGCACCATTTGTCATAGACCCACAACTGAGGTGTCAAATCGACCGGCTTATTGAAGAGAGGTGTGCTATGACTTTTCTAAGTGATTGGGTGTACGATGTTCGCACGGCGGACGAAAAATCGGCTGAAAAAAGTCTCATAGACTTAACATGGGGACCAAATCTGTGAGATCATACCTTTGGATCAAAAGGTCATAGAGACTTGGGGCTAGGCTCTTCTGACTCAGCCATCCAATAAGTAGTGAAACAGCAACTTCATAGCCACGCCCTAGCAACCAATTACAGTACCCTAGCAACCGGTGCCGAATTTTGCCACTGCAAGCACCATTCACATTTTCTTCAGGAAATGTACATTCTAGTATTGTAATTACTATTCACCTGAACAAAACTTTGGCGCGTAACTCGTCCCGCACCGTTTGTCCTAGACCCACAAATGAGGTGTCAAATCGACCGGCTTATTGAGGAGAGGTGTGCTATGACTTTTCTAAGCGATCGGGTGTACGATGTTCGCACAGCGTACGAAAAAAATGGCTGAAAAAACTCCCATAGACTTAACATTGGGTCAAAATCTGTGAGATCATATCTTTGGATCAGAAGGTCATAGAGACTTGGGGCTGGGCTCTTTTGATTCGGCCAGCCAATATGTAGTGACACAGCAACTTCATAGCCACGCCCTAGCAACCAATTACAGCACCCTAGCAACCGAGTGGCGAATTTTGCCACTGCAAGCACCATTCACATTTTCTTCAGGAAATGTACATTCTAGTATTGTAATTACTATTCACCTGAACAAAACTTTGGCGCGTAACTCGTCCCGCACCGTTTGTCCTAGACCCACAAATGAGGTGTCAAATCGACCGGCTTATTGAGGAGAGGTGTGCTATGACTTTTCTAAGCGATCGGGTGTACGATGTTCGCACAGCGTACGAAAAAAATGGCTGAAAAAACTCCCATAGACTTAACATTGGGTCAAAATCTGTGAGATCATATCTTTGGATCAGAAGGTCATAGAGACTTGGGGCTGGGCTCTTTTGATTCGGCCAGCCAATATGTAGTGACACAGCAACTTCATAGCCACGCCCTAGCAACCAATTACAGCACCCTAGCAACCGAGTGGCGAATTTTGCCACTGCAAGCACCATTCACATTTTCTTCAGGAAATGTACATTCTAGTATTGTAATTACTATTCACCTGAACAAAACTTTGGCGCGTAACTCGTCCCGCACCTTTTGTCGTAGACCCACAAATGAGGTGTCAAATCGACCGGCTTATTGAGGAGAAGTGTGCTATGACTTTTCTAAGCGATCGGGTGTACGATGTTCAGACAGTGTACGAAAAAATGGCTGAAAAAACTCCCATAGACTTAACATTGGGACAAAATCTAAGATATCATATCTTTGGATCAGAAGATTTTAGAGACTTGGGTTGGGGCTCTTTTTACTCGACCTATCAAGCAGCCAATAAGTAGTTCATAGCCACACCCTAGCAACCAATTACAGCACCCTAGCAACCGGTGCCGAATTTTGCATTGGGGTCCAAATCTGTGAGATCATATCTTTGGATCAGAAGTTCGTAGAGACTTGGGGCTGGGCTCTTTTGATTCGGCCAGCCAATAAGTAGTGACACAGCAACTTCATAGCCACGCCCTAGCAACCAATTACAGCACCCTAGCAACCGAGTCCGGTGTTTTGCCACTGCAAGCACCATTCACATTTTCTTCAGGAAATGTACATTCTAGTATTGTAATTACTATTCACCTGAACAAAACTTTGGCGCGTAACTCGTCCCGCACCGTTTGTCGTAGACCCACGAATGAGGTGTCAAATCGACCGGCTTATTGAGGAGAGGTGTGCTATGACTTTTCTAAGCGATCGGGTGTACGATGTTCGCACAGCGTACGAAAAAACGGCTGAAAAAACTCCCATAGACTTAACATTGGGTCAAAATCTGTGAGATCATATCTTTGGATCAGAAGGTCGTAGAGACTTGGGGCTGGGCTCTTTTGATTCGGCCAGCCAATAAGTAGTGAAACAGCAACTTCATAGCCACGCCCTAGCAACCAATTACAGCACCCTAGCAACCGGGGCCGAATTTTGCCACTGCAAGCACCATTCACATTTTCTTCAGGAAATGTACATTCTAGTATTGTAATTACTATTCACCTGAACAAAACTTTGGCGCGTAACTCGTCCCGCACCGTTTGACGTAGACCCACAAATGAGGTGTCAAATCGACCGGCTTATTGAGGAGAGGTGTGCTATGACTTTTCTAAGTGATCGGGTGTACGCTGTTCGCACAGCATACGAAAAATCGTCTGAAAAATGTCCCATAGACTTAACATGGGGACCAAATCTGTGAGATCATATCTTTGGATCAGAAGGTCGTAGAGACTTGGGGCTGGGCTCTTTTGATTCGGCCAGCCAATAAGTAGTGACACAGCAACTTCATAGCCACGCCCTAGCAACCAATTACAGCACCCTAGCAACCGAGTCCGGTGTTTTGCCACTGCAAGCACCATTCACATTTTCTTCAGGAAATGTACATTCTAGTTAATGGTGCTTGCCATAGGCAAAGCTCCATTCTTATTATTGCTCATACTTATTATTATAATTATTTTTCTGGACAAAAGTTTGGCGCGCTACTCCTCCCACAGTTTTTGTCCTAGACCAATGAATCAGGTGTCAAATCGACCGGCTTATTGAGGAGACCTGTGCTATGACTTTTATAAGCGATCGGGTGTACGATGTTCGTCCAGCGGGCGAAAAAGTAGCGAAAAAAATCCCATAGACTTTGCATTGCGACAAATTTTGACGAGTTATTGCTCCGAGTGAGAATTTCGTAGAAACATGTGGGTTACCACGTTTGAAGAGGCTAGCAAGCTCTGTCAGGCCATACCTCAAAACTGGGTGTAAGTTGTACCCCTGGGGCGCAAGAGCTGCCCAAAGTTGCCCCATAGACATACTATGGTGAAGCCGTGCCCATGAACCAGGAAGTACTGTGTTTTTCCTACTATGGGAAATTACATAGGGATTTTGTATTGAACATAACTCTGGATCACAATGTCTTAGAGACAAGGGGGTGGGCTCATTTTACTCAGGCAACCAATCAGTCTCTCAGGATCATTGTGAAGCTATCAAGCCACGCCCTAGCAACCACATAGCAACAAGTTCCATAGACTTCCATTGAAAAAGATCAAATGAATATCTTTGGATAGGAGTGTCATAGAAACATGAGGGTGGGCTCATTTGACTCGGGGCAGCAAACGGCCAATCACGAATCACCTTCAACACTTCATAGCCACGCCCTAGCAACCATTTAGAGCACCCTAGCAACCCAAAGCATAGAGGGGATATCTTCAAATCTGAATATCATACAGGCATGGGGGTTGGTTTATATCATTCATACTGGCAAGCAGCCTTTGATGTATCATCATTGGCAGCTGCCAAGCCACTCCCTAGCAACCAAACAGAGTACCCTAGCAACCGTTTTTCAAGATGTATATCTCTGCATCAGAACATCGTACAGACATGGGGGTTGGTTTATATTGTCAAGCAGCCTTTGGAGTATCATCATTGGCAGCTGCCAAGCCACTCCCTAGCAACCAAACAGAGTACCCTAGCAACTGTTTAGCAAGACCTATATCTCTGCATCAGAGCATCATAGAGACATGGCGGTTGGCTCTTTTGACTCATGCTAGCAATCTGGACTTCCAACATGATACACATGCTAGCAGTGAATAGCTACATGCTAATAGTGATTAGCTTAGGGTTTAAACATGACACAAACTAGTGAAAATGTGTTAGCATGATGATAGTAGCATGCTAATCATGTTAGCAAACATGCTAATCATGTTAGCATGTTGTTAACATTATGCTAACATGGTTAGCATCTTGCTAAAAACATGTTAACAGTATGCTACGGGTGTTAACATCATGGTGGCAACATGCTAATCATGTTAGCATGTTGCTAGCATTATGCTAACATGATTAGCATCTTGGTAAACACATCCTAGCAATATGCTAAGGGTGTTAGCATCATGCTACCATCATGCTAATCAAGAGTGCCGAGTTTTGCCACTGCAAGCACCATTCACATTTTCTTCAGGAAATGTACATTCTAGTATTGTAATTACTATTCACCTGAACAAAACTTTGGCGCGTAACTCGTCCCGCACCGTTTGACGTAGACCCACAAATGAGGTGTCAAATCGACCGGCTTATTGAGGAGAGGTGTGCTATGACTTTTCTAAGTGATCGGGTGTACGCTGTTCGCACAGCATACGAAAAATCGTCTGAAAAATGTCCCATAGACTTAACATGGGGACCAAATCTGTGAGATCATATCTTTGGATCAGAAGGTCGTAGAGACTTGGGGCTGGGCTCTTTTGATTCGGCCAGCCAATAAGTAGTGACACAGCAACTTCATAGCCACGCCCTAGCAACCAATTACAGCACCCTAGCAACCGAGTCCGGTGTTTTGCCACTGCAAGCACCATTCACATTTTCTTCAGGAAATGTACATTCTAGTATTGTAATTACTATTCACCTGAACAAAACTTTGGCACGTAACTCGTCCCGCACCGTTTGTCGTAGACCCACGAATGAGGTGTCAAATCGACCGGCTTATTGAGGAGAGGTGTGCTATGACTTTTCTAAGCGATCGGGTGTACGATGTTCGCACAGCGTACGAAAAAACGGCTGAAAAAACTCCCATAGACTTAACATTGGGTCAAAATCTGTGAGATCATATCTTTGGATCAGAAGGTCATAGAGACTTGGGGCTGGGCTCTTTTGATTCGGCCAGCCAATAAGTAGTGACACAGCAACTTCATAGCCACGCCCTAGCAACCAATTACAGCACCCTAGCAACCGGGGCCGAATTTTGCCACTGCAAGCACCATTCACATTTTCTTCAGGAAATGTACATTCTAGTTATTATTATTCTTCTTCTTACTTGAATTTCCAAGACTAACTCCTCCTAGAGCTTTAACTCCACAAACTCCAAACTCGGATCAGACCTTCAGACTGTTCTGACTTGGTGTGCTATATCTTTTCTAACTGATCCGATTTACGGTTTTCCTAAAAATGACAATTAAAGCTCGGAAAAATCCCATTGACTTTCATTGACGGAATGTTCAAATGAGCCAAGACTTTCAAATTCCAACTGTCAAAATTCAAATTCAAACTACGGAAGCCCATTAGACTCAAAAACTCAATTAGACTCAAGTGCCATTCTATGTACTATTTCTAATCCATTGAAACTTATTAAACTCTATCTATCTATCTATCTCATTCAAACTCATCTATCTATCTATCTATCTATCTGTCTGTCTAACTCATTCAAACTCATCTATCTATCTATCTATCTCATTCAAACTCATCTATCTATCTATCTATCTATCTATCTATCTATCTATCTATCTATCTATCTGTCTAACTCATTCAAGCTCATCTATCTATCGATCTATCTATCTATCTATCTATCTATCTATCTATCTATCTATCTATCTATCTATCTATCTATCTATCTATCTATCTATCTATCTATCTATCTATCTATCAAACTAAATCTATCTATCTATCTATCTATCAAACTAAATCTATCTATCTATCTATCTATCTATCTATCTATCTATCTATCTATCTATCTATCTATCTATCTATCTGTCTAACTCATTCAAACTCATCTATCTATCTATCTATCAAACTAAATCTATCAAACTAAATCTATCTATCTATCTATCTATCTATCTATCTATCTATCTATCTATCTATCTATCTATCTATCTATCTATCTATCTATCTATCTATCTATCTATCTATCTATCTATCTATCTATCTATCTATCTATCTAGCTACCCAGCCAACATGTATATGTGGGCCCCACATGGTATATGCCTGGGCTACATGGGTACCAAGTGGGCATGGTCCCATAATGGGCATCTTATCTGGGGCCCACATGGGTCAGCCAAGTAGGTCGCACATGGGCAAAAACAGGTGGGCTCCCTATGTGGGTCCTAGCTGGGTCATTAATAGGAAATGAGTGCATGGGCTCAAAATGGGCAACACAAATGGGACCATCTTGGCCAAACCATATGGGTCAAACATGGGCAAACACAATAAGTCCCATGTAGGATGTCTACATGGGCCCAAGGTAGTACCCACATAGGCAATCTCTATATGGGATCTGAATGGGGAAATACATATTGGGCCCGTATGGCCAAACCATATGGGTCAAAGATGGGCAAACACAATAAGTCCCATGTAGGATGTCTACATGGGCCCAAGGTAATACCCACATAGGCAATCTCTATATGGGATCTGAATGGGGAAATACATATTGGGCCCGTATGGCCAAACTGTATGGGTCAAACATGGGCAAACACAATCAGTCCCATGTAGGCTGTCTACATGGGCCCAAGGTAGTACACACATAGGTAATCTCTATATGGGATCTGAATGGGGAAAAGCATATGGGGCCCTCTTGGTCAAACAATATGGGTCACACATGGGCAAACACAATCAGTCCCATGTAGGCTGTCTACATGGGCCCAAGGTAGTACACACATAGGTAATCTCTATATGGGATCTGAATGGGGAAATGCATATGGGGCCCTCTTGGCCAAACCATATGGGTCACACATGGGCAAACACAATCAGTCCCATGTAGGCTGTCTACATGGGCCCAAGGTAGTACCCACATAGGTAATCTCTATATGGGATCTGAATGGGGAAATGCATATTGGGCCTGTATGGCCAAACCATATGGGGCAAACATGGGCAAACACAATAAGTCCCATGTAGGCTGTCTACATGGGCCCAAGGTAGTACACACATAGGTAATCTCTATATGGGATCTGAATGGGGAAATGCATATGGGGCCCTCTTGGCCAAACCATATGGGTCAGACATGGGCAAACACAATCAGTCCTATATAGGCTGCCTACATGGGCCCAAGGTAGTACCCACATAGGTAATCTCTATATGGGATCTGAATGGGGAAATGCATATTGGGCCTGTATGGCCAAACCATATGGGGCAAACATGGGCAAACACAATAAGTCCCATGTAGGCTGTCTACATGGGCCCAAGGTAGTACCCACATAGGTAATCTCTATATGGGATCTGAATGGGGAAATGCATATGGGGCCCTCTTGGCCAAACAATATGGGTCAAACATGGGCAAACACAATCAGTCCCATGTAGGCTGTCTTAGTGCTGTAGTACTAGAGACGTTTTTCTTTTGTCTCGGACTTGTCTCGGACTCGTTGGTATTTGCACTCGGACTTGTCTCGGACTTGGTCATTGGTCTCGCCGAAAGTTCTAGTTGGTCTCGACCGAATCCAGCAGGTCAGTCTCACTTCTTTCCAGTTCCGAGCCGATCCGTTGTTACCAGCGGCACCGCACAGGCAATAACGTCAGCTGTGTGTTCTTGCTCTCTTCTCTCCGGCGGTGAAGTGACACCTGCGCGGGCGCCTCCTCTCTCTCACTCGTCTCATTCGCTCTGGTTCCCACAGGTTTCGCGCTCACACCAAAATCGCACGCACCACTGATCTATATTAGTGGACCGAACAAGCCACGCTCAGTCTCAAACAGAGACAGAAGTCAAACAGAGTCACAAGTACCAAAATGAGTGACTTACTGTGCTTAAAAGGTCAAAAATGTGCCTGCCTTGGTGATCACAGTCCGTTTTGGATCATTAAATAGCCAAGAAAGAGAACGCATGTTGTGTAACGGTATTGGGTCGGTTCATATACTCTTAAAGGGACAGCAGTCCAATATTCCTTCTGCTCTCTGTCATGTTATTTAAAGAGGCTCTATGTAAGATTTTTACTTTAATAAAGCATAAAAATATCCCAATATGTTTGCAGATATTTAAGAAACATGCTAAGTTCACCTACTTGTTTCTCAGAAAAACAATGCTACAGCCAGATATTCTACTTTAAAAATGTGCGTTCCGTGTCGGAATGTCTGTTTTTGTTTTGGTCTGTGCGAAACCTCGTGCTGCAGTTTATCCAATAGTATTTCAACATCACAGGTTGCCAGTTGGCGGAAAACACTGCGTATTGCAGCCATGGAAACCAGCAAACAAACTGGGTCAGAGAATCAGGCAATAACGTCAGCTGTGCGTTCTCGCTCTCTTCTCTGTCACGGTGAAGTGACACACACCCGCGCGGGCGCCTCCTCAGGTTTCGTGCTCACACCAAAAGCGCGCGCACCACTGATTTATATTAGTGAAGCGAACAAGCCACGCTCAGTCTTCAGAGACAGAAGTCGAACAGAGTCACAAGTACCAAAATAAGCGCCTTCCTGCGCTTAAACTGTCAAATACATACAAAAGTATGTCAAAACCAGCGGCACAGGCAATCTTGGCGAGTACACAGATAAACACAGTCAGTTTTTAATCGTTAAATAGCTAAGAAAGTGAACTCATGTGGTGTGTAACAGTATTGGGTCTGTTGAACACCGTTCATAAACCCTTAAAGGGACAGCAGTCCAACATTGCTGCTGCTGTCTGTCATGTTAATCAAAGAACAAAAGACAAAGAAAATCAATTTCTGCTCTTGACTGAATACGTTTTATAACTTTAATAGTAAGAATTATTTGCAATACAGACTAAAGAAATTAAGGTAACCAATGCAAAATAACACAATGTGTTATTTTTCATTTGATTACTTTAATTTCTGTAGTATTTCTTACCTGAATAAAAACCCAGTTAACCCAAAAAACTTAGTTTCATAGCTCTCTTTATTCTATTGCATTTATTTGAGCTGTTTATATTTTATTACTGACTTTTACTTGTTTTTTGTTTTTTTTATGAAAATAAAACTCTGCATTGAAGAAAAGTAGATTTTTGTTTGTATATGTTGTCATTATGGTTCTTAGAAAGAAAATCAGAATCAGCAAAAAATAGGTATCGGCCGATCACACTAACAAAACAATCGGAAATCGGAATCGGCCAAAAAAATTGCAATTGGTGCATCAGTACTATAAAAAAGCCTCTGAATCCATCTAAATATCTTTATGAACAACAGCATATCAAAACAGATAAATCAACTCATCAGCTTACAGTGTTTAAGTCTCCTCAGCTTTCATTGTCAGTTGTGCTCCCTATTGTTGCTGGCAACCATATGCTGTAAAAGCTGGCAACCCACGACTTTGAACCAGGGGGCGGGCCAAATAATATTTTGAATTTGGACTGCAGTACCTATTTTGAACACTGGGTGTCATTATTACATAGTGCCCCTTTAAAGGTGCTAAAGAGGATGTTTTGTTTTATACATTTTTGCAATATTACTTGAAACTGTCTTTACTAACTGATAAAAGACTATTTATTAGGTGCACTGAAAGTAATAATATTAATATACATCATCTGTGCACGAGGTAGTGCCTTAAAAACATCAGCCAATCGTTTAAGCGATCATCGCGTAAACGATTGGCCCTCTGGCTTGTCAATCACTGCCATTACGTTCCTTGTGAAAGACGTGTGTGGATTGGCCCTCTGGCTTGTCAATCACTGCCATGATGTTCCTTGTGCGAGACGTGCGCGGCTGCACTCTCCAGTAACTTTCCACACTACACAGGCGCTGCATGCAATGTTTTTGTCAGGAGACAGGAGTAACAACTGCAGATTATGAGTTACCTGCGGTGAGTCCGACATAATGAATCCACTAACACGACACAGCGAATGCCGGTGGTAAACACTCCTGTTCCAGTACTCGTGTTTACGAGTTTTGGGAGGCGTTCCCTTGAAATGAGCTGTGAAGGAGGGGGGTTGTTCTTATGCATGCGCTCATTTCAAAAACTCACTAACAGTCTTTGGTTTCTCAGTCGACGAAAAGATCCTCTTTAGCACCTTTAACCTGAAAAACTTTCATAGCTCTCTATTCTATTGCATTAATTTGTGCTGTTGTTTGCAATTTTTTTTATTTGTTTTTATTTTATTACTGAGTTTTACTTTTTTTATGAAAATAAAACTTTGTGTTGAAGAAAAGTAGATTTTTGTTTGTATATGCTGTCAATTATAGTTCTTAGAAAGAAAATCGGAATCGGTAAAAATAGGTATAGGCAGATCACACTATTAAAAAATCTGAAATCGGAATCAGCCAAGAAAATTCTCTAGTTCCAACTAAAGCCACAGCAGAACTGAGACTCATATCGATGTTTTGTGAACGAATCATGGCTGTGAAAAAACCATGAAAGGCAATGATTCAATTACCCTTTCAAAAATACCAGCACTTGCTTCGTTACTGAATGAATGAATGAATGAATGACTCAATGACTCACTCATTAAGACAATGACTTACTGCCACTGAAAATGTGAAATTGCACTTCAGCTTTATGTGAATTTAGTGAAATTGCTATACATAAAGTAAATAAAATGGCCTTATTTGATCCTACAGTGTTGCTACTCTGCACATGATTTTTGATCATGACAAATAATAATGCAAAATGATTGTCTTAGAATAGAAGATATGCTGTCTCACGCATCATATAAATTATCAATAGTTATGTACGTGGTCTTGAAGAGGATTCTTTTTTTTTTCCTGTCTCTTTCTTGACTGTCTCATTTGGACTCGGACTTGACTTGGACTCGAAACTTTTTGGACTTGGACTTGACTTGGACTTGAACCTCTTTGGACTCGGTCTTGACTTGGACTCGAACCTTTTGGACTTGGACTTGACTTGGACTCGACAAAGGTGGACTTGACTACAGCCCTAGGCTGTCTACATGGGCCCAAGGTAGTACCCACATAGGTAATCTCTATATGGGATCTGAATGGGGAAATGCATATGGGGCCCTCTTGGCCAAACAATATGGGTCACACATGGGCAAACACAATCAGTCCCATGTAGGCTGTCTACATGGGCCCAAGGTAGTACCCACATAGGTAATCTCTATATGGGATCTGAATGGGGAAATGCATATGGGGCCCTCTTGGCCAAACAATATGGGTCACACATGGGCAAACACAATCAGTCCCATGTAGGCTGTCTACATGGGCCCAAGGTAGTACCCACATAGGTAATCTCTATATGGGATCTGAATGGGGAAAAGCATATGGGGCCCTCTTGGCCAAACCATATGGGTCAAACATGGGCAAAGGGTTATTTTCACTATGTTAGTTTCTGATATCATGAATGTGATTGTTACTAGTAAGAAAGCCATTTTAGATATCTGAAATTATATTGATATTAGAAATACATTTTCAGATATTTACCAGTAACAATTCAATTGTTGATATCAAGAACTAACATTTCAACTAGTGACAATTGAATTCTTGTTATCAAAAATTTGCATTTTACTAGTAGCAATGTAATTATTGATATCAAAAATTATGATTTTTACTAGTAAGAATTGTATTTCTAATATGTGAAATTGGAATTTCATGAAATGTACAGAAAATGCAGACTAAGGATGCTCAGGTCAAAGACCAGTCACATGATTAGCTTAGATCATTACAAACCAATCACCAGAACAAATCACAGTGATGAAGACATTCATTTTTACTCAACTGTAAGACTTAAATGTGCACGTATCTATTTCTATTCATTGAGACTCACTCTGTTGTTGTGACGAGTGACCTCCCGGCCGTAAATAAAACTTCATTTCTACAAAGAGCAACTTGGAAGTCGTGTCAGGTATATGCTGCGCAGCTAAGGAATAGAAGTACTAAAGATTCTATGCTCAAAAGACCACAGCAGAGACAGTGATAGTGTTGGAAGACTATAGAGTCACCCTCTGGGTGAGGCTGTAATACTCTGAGTTAGTATTAATGATCCAGTGTCGGACCAGCGTACACCTGAGAAGGACGGTGAGAGTGTATAGATGCTAAAGACCTGTATGCTCATGTGTGATTGAGGTAGTGATAGTAGCTTCTTGACGGGACGCCGTCACCTTACTTCGGGAAGGGAATTACCTCGAAGTATTGGAAATGTATTAGAAGTATTCGAGAAGGGAATTACCTCGAGATACTGTAGTATTACTGAGTATTACATATATTATATTGACAACTGGAGGTTGTTTGAATTGTCAGTGGTGAAGTCAGATTAGTATTGGGAATTTCCACGACAATATCAACAATTGAATTTGAATGGCAGCCTATGGTGACATTTCACTTGTGAAAATACAATAACAGATATCAAGAATTCTAGATTTTATTAGTGGAAATTCAAATGTTGATAACAAGAATTAACATTGTTACTAGTGGAAAGGTAATTCTTGATATCAACAACTGAATAGTTGATATCAATAATTGAATTGTTGATATCAAGAAGTAACATTGCTACTAGTGGAAATGTAATTCTTGATATCAACAATTGAATTGTTGATATCAAGAATTCATATCCTGAGAATAAAGGTCAAAACGGCTTGCCATAAAACATCAATGGAACTACATGATATTATGTATTATTTACCTAAGAACATTGGTTAGATATGTTTAATATTAAAAGGATGGAGGGGAATTAAGGAAAACAGGAACTGGATTGTTCATAGTGTGAAAATGGGAAAAAACATAGAATTTATTTTATCATTATAGCTCCTTTACTGAACATCATTCTTACATGAGTGAAGACTTTCATTTAGGGCTGGGCGATATATCGAATGCTTTTGTCACGCACATTTCGTCAGTAAAGCCGGTTCTTATCAGTGATCTACGGCTCTGTCTATTAAATGCCGCTTCATTTTGAAAGCAGGTGATGGCGATTTAGCGGCAATCAGGGAACCGGCTTTACTGACGAAATGCGCGTGACAAAAGCATTCGATATCGCCCAGCCCTACTTTCATTGTTTGATGGATTAAATGAAATCAGCATGCTTTTTAGTGCGTCTGATGGAGCTGACACAAATTAAGTTATGAAGTGAATAAATGTTAATATTTAGAAAAAATATTTTCATGAAAACCTACCACATATGGTTCATTATCTGAGACCAGTGATTGGGAGATCAGTGTTGGGGCCAGGGTAATGCATTAATTTGAGTAACATAATCAGATGACTTTTTTTCAAGCAGCTAACTAGTAAAGCAGCTAACAGCTAACTAGTAAAGTAACACATTACTTTTAAATTTAAAACAAAATATATGAGTTACTTTTACAAATGTATTGACTGACAGGCAGCTCTCCCAGTGTTGATAGAAATCGGGAGTAAGTGTGTTGTGTGCTGTGTAAATATGATGGTTACTGTAATTTTAGAATAAATGTGAGCAGACATTTACTCATCTCACTTGCAAAAACAACAAAATAAAAAACAGATTCAATATTACTCAAATTTGATGAAGAATCTTCTTTGATGAAGATCACAATTTTTTTATTTTTTATTTTTTTGCTATTTATGCAAAGGTAATATAAAGTTATATAGTTAAATAAATGTACGTTCCTTTAAAAAAAATAAAAATATAAAAAAAACATTGCTGGATTTACATTGCTGATGACGGTTAAAACGCGTCATCACAGTCTATGAAAAGGTCAATTTATATGCAATAAAAATAAAAATTAAATAACAATAAAGTATATATTTCTGCTGTTTGCCAAAGGCAGTATATTGTACATTTAGTAAGAAATGTGTTCAGCATTATGCGTCAAAAAAAAAAAAACATATTGCGCCATTTTGTGATGGCTTAGTTGGCGGTCTTTCTAGGAGTGCTGGAGCGAGCTGCGGTGACAACTGCGGTGAGTACATCTTTAATTATATTATGTGATGATGTAAAAGTGTTTTAAACTATCCAAAACAGAATAGAATACAGGTATTTCATAATAAGTTTCTTCAGCTGTAAGGGGGAAGTGGTCAATTAGCTAATTAACTAAGGTTAAATTAATCGATTAGTGAAATGTAAAATACACGTCATTTGAAGCTATCTCATGGCTCGGAGAAACAGTCAGGTCAAATAGTTAAAAGTTTAAACACAAAACGTTTGTTTATCAGAAGAATATTACTTTATATCATCTTCTAAGCCTTTTAGGATTTAATTCTATGCCCTTTTGTCTTTTTTGGCGCACATTTCTTGTCTTTATTTGTATTATTTAGACAGATATTTATTCTACTTTACATGTTGAGATATCGACTTCTAAGGCAAACACCCTTCCCGAAATTTTTCTATTTTTTATTTACGGAATCGCATTGATGGGTGAAATATGCGTTCCGTATCAATCCCTTTTACATAGGCCTACACATAGCTGAATAAACGCATTGATTTTGCAGTTTGGACAATAATAATAGCAAATAAAAGGAAATCGACATAAGAATAAGTAGTAGAGAAGCCCATTTGCGCGTAATTGCATTTTAATGTCTTTGTTTCCAAAGCAAGAGTTTGGAGATCATGCATTGTAAACCCGCGCTTTTTTTTAAACGCGTCCGCCCGTTATAGAAGTGGAGCCTCTCCAAATATAAGTCAATGCGCCTGTCCATTAAGGTGAACTGCACAGTTTGCCAAAAACCATAGTCACAAACGGTGGACAAATATTAATACCTGTTAATATAATATCCCATACATTATCAGAGCCCAGCCAACATTTGTATGTGGGGCCCATATGGGTATGAAATGGGTTGAAAAATGGGTCCCATGTAGGATTTTCCGTGGGTTCCATAATGGCCCCATGTTAATTGCCCAGATGGATTTCATGCAGGATTGCAACTGCCTCTAGGTGGGCCCCAAGTGGGCAGCTTGTGCAAGACCCATCTCGGTCCCAGCTTTATTATATTTTTAGACATTATATAGGCCACGTTCACACAGCAGCAGAATACGGTTGTCAGTCCTGTATTTGAGTTCTTAATATGGTTACGTTCACACACAGTAAGGTTATTTATGTAACACCTATAAATTATCAGGACTCACAACCGCATTCTCGGAATATCCGCGCTGTGTGAACGGAACCGCACTGGACAACCTGTTGTCTGTCACGTCATACAGTGCGAGAGAGCCGGTGTTTTGTGTGTGGTTTCGCTTTCGGTAACTTACAGCGACACAGATCTGAGCTGAGTGTCATCTTAAGGTGTTAATGGTGCGTTCACACCAGACGTGACTTGCACAAATAAATTGCGCTATTCGCGCGTAGTTGGACGCTTGAACATTTTGAGTTTACTCGCTTCATTCGCGCATTAAATTCACTTCACAACAGACGCGAATTTGCGTCATGAGAGGGGCTCTCCCGCTCCTTTATGTGTCCCAGACTCTTCCACTTCTTTCTGCATACTTCCTCTGAATAAACACAACTTGTCAGCGGGGAAATAGTTGTAAATTACAGCGAATAAGCTCAATTGGTCAGCTTTAGCTAGCTTGTAGTCTCAATATGTATATTTATATAGCTCAAATTGAGTAAAGAGCGTTTTTTACAACTTGCCAGATTGTCCGACCTCCTCACTCACTTTCTTTCAAGCAAGATCCTTTTTATTCCTGTTTCTATAAAAGTAAGATGTACAGCGACGATGATTTTGTCCTCCATGTTGTTTCGGATTTCTGCTTAAGCTCGCTATGTCACATCACTACTAGAGCAAGCTCCTGATTGGTTAACACGGCGCGAATTTTCGCCAAAGTTCAGATTTTTCAACTTGCATGTTTCACGCGAATCACGCGTTACGCGCATCAAATGCCCGAAACGCTCAATTCGCGCTGCCTCATTTGTGTGAATCGCTTCATTCACGGCACCTCATTTGCGCGAATCGCGCTGCAGGATGTCTATTCACGTCTTTGCATTGACTTAACTTGTAAATCACTCGCGCTTAACGCTTCATTCGTGTCTGGTGTGAATGCACCATTAGATCCAGTCACTGATCTCCACCGAAGGCAACCCTAATCTCTAAACAAACATTAGTTTAACTTTAAAAACCTTTTCTACAATGATCATTATTACATGTTCTTCTCTGGATTTTTTTTTTTCAGATCCTGAATAGCTGGCAGGTGTTCTTCTATATACCATGTAAGTAATTTAAATTTATTATTTCACCATATGCAAATACAAAGTTTCGCTAAGGATATTAAAATCAGATGATGTAAATCATGTTGCATCACATCTTGTTAGAAATTAAGTTGCAAATTGTCCACCTTGTCTATGTAACGAGTAGTCATAAGCCATAGGATCCATGTGCAGCTTTATTGATGACAATCGTAGTACAACAGGCAAGGGTAAATCACCAGCAACAGCAGTATCACAGGCAAGGCAGAAACGTAATGAAGGGACAGGCACAGGGTCGGGGCAGGCAGCAAATAGAACGTAAGACGTCGTAACAGTATAAACAATCCAGGTCATACACGGGAAAAGGCTCAGAAATGTCAACCGTGGCAAAACAAGACTTTGCAGTGTGTATGTGAGAGTGCGTGTTTTATAGTCCACCGAAAGGGGAACAGGTGGGCGCAAAATCAGCACCAGGCAGTGAGTTATGGGAAATGAAGTCCAAAAGAGTTTGCACTCCGGTGATGGAGCCCTCAGGTGGTGATCGGAGGGAGCCACAGAGGCCGAATTCGTGACTATAATCGACTTTAATGTTCCAGTAATTTTGGAGAAGACTATATATCTGTTTCTGCCCCTGGTCTCTGTGTGTTGTAGTGAAATGGATTATCTAAGTGGAAATTCACGGACGAGGAGGAGAAGAATCAAACTCAGAGTGCAACAGCATTTACTGAGTCTTGCAGTGGAGGCTATGGACCAGGCAGATGAGGCTGTGGACCAGGCAGTGCAAAATGAAGAAGATGAAGATGAAGACAATGCTGATGAAGCTGTAAATTTTGATGTCGATTCTGAAGACTTGTACATGGCTAGTGATCCTGATGATGATTTTTGCTCAGATAGTCCTGAAGAGGAGCCCCATTATGATGCTAAAAGAAAACTTGCTGAATGGGCAGCTAACCGAAATATTTCTCACTCTGCACTTGCAGAACTATTAACTATACTTCTGGAGCTAGGTTTTGTAACGTCTGGATGGATCCGTTCAGAGTCAATAAACTTTGGAGTTTTCAGAATGCTTTTAACCTGATGAACTTTGTTTCTTAATCACTAAATCGGCTCCGAACAGTCTACTAAAGATGAGCCCACTTGACACCTTTGTTGCCCTCCGAGGTAACACAGCAGGCCCAATTTCCTTGCTCTTAGGACATCAAAGGGGCCCCTCATGTGGACTATCGGCCAGATCCACATTCCAGCACCCACACACACTGGCACACACAAAAACACACACACAGACACACATACAGAAACACACAAACATAAATTTTTAACTGTATATATATCCTACCACTATGCTGAAATATATATTTCATATATTTTAGGGCCTATGCATGTTTCCTAGTGTTTAAATTAGTGTATTTGTGCTAGTGTGCATTTTAACGATATAATTTTGTCTGTAAACCATAACTTCTTGTCTATGCCTTTCTAATCTGGCGAGTTTGGTCTCTCCGTAAAGCTCCGGACTCGAGCTATTTACTGAGGTGGGTCACATGGCTGACATATGCATTTTTCTATGTGTTTAATGATACTGTGAAGAAAGCACTCGATCTCGAAATCCGGTCTGATGGCCACTAAGTATGCAAATTCATCTAGGAGACCAAACCAAGGAACTTTGCCCGCCAGATAGTGCTGCGCATCTATTGGCCGCTACAATTCAGGAGGTGTGTTAGTTTGGGTTTCCATAAAAACAACAACACACACCTTTTCTGTGTTCTCCCGGTGACCTCCCGATCGTCTCGTGCACGTCTCCCCGGACGCCTCAGGTGACCGCGCTTCCCAACCACGCGCGCAGCTCGGGAGGACCACTTCCTTTCTCTCTCTCTCCCGTGCTCTCTCCCGATTGTCTCACGAGCATCTCGTGCACGTTTTTCCCGGACCCCTCCGGTGACCACGCGCTGCCACCGCGCTCAGCTTCGGGATCGCCATCTTCCAGCGAAACTCACTCTCGTCCTCAGTTCAAACCTTCCCGCTGAACGGAGGAAGCCAACGAACTGCACCAGCGCTAACCTGAAATTCGACACACGCAACCAATGCAAGTATACTGCCGTTTCTCAATCTTAGATGATGAAACTGATTTCCGTGCTGGCTTAGGACTGGTTGTGAGTTTGCTACTTGCCTTCTCTCTCTTTCCTTCTCTACTTCTATTCTTGTACATAGGTGTGTATTTTCTTGTATATATATTTAGAACCTCTGTATTCGTAGTTTGCATATATTAAAACGTTATTCATGCTCGATTGTTCTGTTTGTTCTTTCAGCGGAAAACCCAAGTCACTTTAACGTTTTTTCGATCGCTTTATGCTTTAGTTATTTTCATGGCCAGAGAATAACTCCGTTTATAATATTCTGTGAGGGACTTAGTTTGCTGGACAAACGAGCAGTTTCTCTAAATAATTATTAAACCAGAACTAATCATATATGTAATTGATTATAATTCGTTGTAATTGATTCACAATATATGTTTAATTCCCCATTGGGTCGATATATGAATCATAATTTATTCATAACCTTATGAATTATTATATTCATATTTCATCCATAAATTGATTAATAACCGCTACATTTCGTTACATATATTATTTGGTGGAGAATGCGGGCAACGTTTTAAACTTGGTTTTCGGTAAAAGAGCAATGTAGAATAATTTTGTATGATTTAACTTACAATGCGCGCTTTATTCAGTGAGAAGACGCACGGGTCCTCACTACGCACCGTTAACAAGCTGCTGTTTGTGTCTAGAAACACTGCAGGCATAGCCTTGGTTGACCGTGAAATACACTGCAGTCCATTGATATCTCAAGCTCGTATCTGTGAAGGACGACAATCTTTGCAGTAAGTTACAGTTTTGAATATTAATTTCCGCTTGAATAAACGAATTGAATCGTGTTCAGCGAGTTTAGAGGGTCGTGGCGAGATTCCTGCGACCACTCTTTCGAGGCCTCATTATATTTACCCGCTATTGAATCTGAATTTCTTGTGTCGTCCAAAAATTCACAATAGCCGGTTTGCTCCTGGGTTACGTCGTTTGGACTAGCTACCCAAAACCACGTGATCCCCGTTACAGATCTAATCGGAAAAGCAGTCCGTCTGGTTTATCGATTGATGTGTAATAATTTGGAGCTCGTATCAGCATTCTGATCCAATGTTGATTAGTAACAGCGGCGAAGCAATCCCGCAAAAGTTACATATTCGCGTGCATTAAAGTTTGCACCAAAGGGACTGATTCCCAGAGTTGTGTACCCGTGAGTAAAACGGTACACATATATTTATGAAAGAATCCGCTGAGGTTCTATAGTTGTAATCGTGACCGTGCAGTTAAAACAGCGTAAGGGTCAGAAACCCACAAGCGCGCTCGTTTTTGTATCACGAATTAAAGAAAGGGGATGCAGTAACTCTGACCAGACGCCAGAGGGCAGTCTGCTCAGGTGTGCCACCCCTCCCTACTTATTGGTTGTGTGGACTCAGTGACGCCACCGCGTGGACGTTCTGAGTTAAAGCCGCTCCATACTTTGAACTGAATTATCTCCAAGTTATCTTTTGCTTCTCTATACTGCGGGGAGTTGTAAAAGTAATTTGCTTTTGGTGGTTATGCTTTCCAATCATTGTTGGAATGTGGTTTACTGATTTAAATTTAATTTAAACGCGTTTAAATTTTTAATTTAAATTGTTTCCCTTCCAACAAGGGAATTCACTTTCTGAGAGTGCGCCCCCTGGTGGACACTGTCAGATAAGTCAATTCTCTTTTCCCTTGTATTCTTTTTCCTGTATTCACAGATCTACTTTATTTTATTTTATTTCAGTTTATTTATTTTATTTTTATTCCACTTTGTGTTATTTCATCCATTCCCTTTTTGTCTTTTCTCTCTCTCAAGTTATTTCTTTAGTTTACTTTGGAAATTCATTCCCTTTATTACTTAATGTTTTATTTTATTCACTCTTAGTTCTGGGTCCTGTGTGTTATTGGCTGGCAATAATATTCACGCACACCCAAGCCTCCCTTATTTCATACACTTATTTTTGAATTTAATTAAATAACATTTAATTCAATTTTAAAATTAAGTAGTGTCAATCAGTTGGCATTTTGCTATCAACAAGCAATTCTCTTTAGGAAAAATCTGCAAATAGGGAAGGCTTTCTCTTTTCTTTCTCCCATTCTGTTATTCTATGCACTCATTTTAAATTGAATTGAACAGAGTTTAATTCAAATTTGAATCAAGTGCATCTGATTTGTTTTTGTTTTCTGTTATTTTTACTTTTGTTCTGCTTCTAGCTAGTTCATTTTAGACCCCTACTCTTTTATCCTACACACTTAATTAGTTAAATTCTATTTAAACAAGATTTAAATTGAGTTTTAAATTTACAATTAAGTCGTGTTTACCTGATTGTTTGTGCACTTGCAGATAAGGCCCTTTAGCGCCCTGGGGTGAGCTGACGGTTGCTCCAGTGAGTTCCAGTGAGTGGAGCTACCTGGCCTGGCGCTTCTTACACTAACCGTGTGTGAATCGTGGACATTCTGACCCCGTATCACGGGCAACACGCAAGGACATCAGCGAGTTGTGTATCAGGTACAGGGAGGCAACGAGACCCGGGGTGACAACAAGCGGCAATTTTGTTTAATTTCCCTGCTCAGGCTTCTGCATGACAGAACCGCCCGTTTGGAGTAACTGCCCGTAAAGGGGACAGACTCTGAGTTCAGGGAAAACTCAATCTTGACTGGTCACTCGGGCCGTTGGCGCAAATACCTTGCCAAAGTGCGCAATTGTGCTGGTGTTCCCTGTTTGAGAGGTTGCACCGTGGTACAAAGGGGACAGGTGGCCACGGACACCGCAGTAGAGTGTTTGAGCGGCGAGGAAAGGTGGCCTGCCATTGAGTTCTTATCTGAGCACCCACGATTCACCCAGGCCTAAATTAGTGACATACAGTCACTTCACCTAATTGAAAGCCACAGAATATTACATATTCTTCAATTACTCAGGTGCGGGCCAACCCTTAGGCTCTCGATCCATACCATCCCTCTAGGTTTTATGATGCAACCGTGCACTCGCCTGACACCGTCATAAACCCAGCTGGAATAGGAAGTTTAAGTTTCACTTCTCCCCTCTAGCCCTTCTGTTTTAGTTTATTGCGATTCTATTTTGATTCCTTTCTATTTGTTTACTGCTCTATTTCTCATTTAATTGCATCCTCCCTGTTCTGTTTTGCTTCTCTACTGTGTTTGTTTCTTTCAGTTCATGTAAAAGCAGAGCCTGTGAGAGCCATCACGGAAAACTGAGTAATAGATAGACGACCGAGCAGCGAGAGTCATCAAAGGACTCTTAGGGCTACCGCCTGTCAAAATCTTTATTCAAATCCGGCACTCACCCACACAAATTGACCCGCGTGGTCCTTTTGGCTATCGACAATTAAGTGTCTAGCCTACATTCCACTAACTGTCTGCACCAGTTAACTGGAACCAAACCAAAGAATTATATAATCATGCATTATTATAAGTCGTTAGCCCTGCGCGTGCTTGCATTGGTTCTGTTTGTGCTGTCTTTCTCTCGCCAACAGCAAGCTAACGTGTTCAGAGCAGCCAGCCCCAGCACCCATGGGGACGGACTCAAGACCGGGTTGGGCTCCCTGACCAGCACAATCCTGCCCAACGACGCTGTGGATCCCCAGCACCTAAGCAACGAGCAGCTGGACGACAACCTGAATCGACTAATGGCCCACGATCCAATGCCGAGCTACAAAGAGTGGGCGAAAGTCATCCGAGCCATCGCCCACAACCTCAAGCTCCAGGCGGAGGACGCCCGGAGGAATCAGGCCCAGATTCATCGTCACCACGATCAGCGACTCGTCGAGACCCAGGACCAGCGTTGGACAGCGGACGAATCCAAACCCGAGCTGCAGGAGGAGCTGCAAAGACTTCAAAAAGCCCTTGCAGAGCTCCACCTGGAGGTGGAGCGTAGAAAACTGACTGGAAAACTCCAACACAGCGAAGCTCCCCTAGCCAAAGCAGAGACTACACTGAAAGACAGACACACTAAAGCCCTGACCTGTGAAAATCATCTCAAACAGGCCCAGAAAGGAGTTATGGCTCCGAAACAACAAAGAGACTATGTGAATGAACTTGACACTGGTTACAGAGTACTGAAAAGTGGCATGGGAGGGGAAACACACATCACCGAGTTTCCCCTAACCAGTCAAGAAGCCCTAATTCCAAATGGGGTTAAAAGTCCACTGCCCAAAACGTCCAACGGCCAAGAACCTTCGCCAGCAGCTGTCACATCCAACTGCCAGCACCTGCGACAGGTTCTGATCCAAAAGCTTTCTGACCCTGCATCAGATCAAGGGCTCCCTGCTGCCATGGACCTAAAACGGGGCAGACTGAATAACCCATACACTTTCTACAGCCGAATGCAAAGAGGGTACTACGGAGCACGTAACCAGCCAGCAACGGAGGAAGATTTCATCTTCAACCCTCTGCTTCTCCGAGAGCTGCACCCTGCGGTGAGTGATCATCTGGCAGCCTTGGCCTGCTCAAGCAGCATGTCTATTCAGCAGCCGCGAGACTTGGTCGACGAAGCTCAAGCCAAGCAGAGAACTGCGTCTAAAAAGACTGTAGAAATTCCAACCAGTTACCCAGACTCCGATCACTGTCCAGAAACCTGTCCTTACCTTTTTGAAAGACTGAGAAATGAAGCTGAAAGACAAACTCAGACTCTCAAGTCACAAAGATGTGAGCTGAATGTGCAGTCGCACAGTCCAAATGAGGTCCACCTTGAACACACAGCTCCCACACACCACACCATTGGTCGAGTGAGCCTGGTACCTCCTGTGTGCGTAGCGCAAATGGACACGTTTCTCTGTTCCACTCACAAAGACCTGCTAGACTGTTTTGAGCCCTTATTGAACGCCAGACCACTGAAAATCTGGGCTCAAGTGTGTGAACTTCTGCCTTCCCAGTCACCCAGGCCACCTGAGCCAGACGGTCAGGTCACAGAGGTCGCGGGAAATCTCCCAGCTAACCGCGGGAACCCGGTCTTAGAGCACAGTTCAAGTTCGCTACCCGGCACACTTCAACCCACCATAGACTGTAGCTCCCTCTGCTCCAAGGTCATGACAGACTCACAGCTGAATGATGTAACTACAACAGACATTATTCTCACACTGTGGGCAGACAACTCAGCCTTCAGCCACACGCTGTTAAGTGCCCTCATTGAAGGAACACCGGACCTCCCATTTGTCAACATGCAAATACGCTTCCCATTGGACTTTCGTCTGTCAACCATGATGACCGTCAAGGACATCTGCGTTGTGAACTTCAAATGGAACAACCGGCATTTAACCCATCACTTCCTGGTCCTTCCAGACATCCTGATGCACTCTAATGCTCATACGGACAGTGCAAATGAGTTGTTGTGGGCACCAATGACTGTACAGCCTCCTGTTGTTCCTGTCAACACTGCCAACTTCCTGTCAGGCCAGACTATCCAACAGGTCTGCATCCTGATCAACATACAGGAACCTGTAGTACCACCTTACACCAAAGGGGGTGCTGTTTGGATCAACATACAGGAAATTGTAGTACCACCTTACACCAAAGGGGGTGCTGTTTGGCTCAACAGGCAATGTGGTCAAACCCTAAGCCACATGCTGGGCTCCTTCACACTGTCACCTGAAGGCGTGGAACTTGGACTTGCTCTAAAAGCCACACCGCTAACTGAAGTGTCACCCTACGTAGTTCACAGCTGGCTCAACGAATGCATGGTCACAGACATCAGCATTTCCAAAGCCCACCATCTAGAATGGATAATGGACCACGGCCCCTATGACTTTGAACGCAAGTTAACAGTCATTAACTTAATACCAGCTGCCATGGTCCCAGAAGGAAGCTTAAGCAACACAAGTTTCACAGCATCCTTCAAGAGCATCTCCATCACTTCCATCAAACTGGTACCCACAGAACAGGTGCACAGAACGGAGCTGATGGAGGACAAACACCTTGCAGTACCCACAGTCGCTAACCAGCCTGCCTGGGAAACTCAGGAAAGCGCTGCACCTCTGACAGCCAACCTGACAGCTAACACCACAACAGAGGAGCCCTTCCCAAGGTTTGAGCCTAAAGGCCAACAGATCCAGAAAGATGCAAGTGCGCTAAAGAATGATGCAGACTGTCAAAAACTCAGAAACGTCTTGCACAAACTCAAAGTGACATTTGACAAAGACCTTTTATGCTGTGGTCTCACTAAACTTCACACAGTGCATAGTGCAACACACCCAAATGCTCCTCCCACCTTAATCAGGCAGTACGAAGGTCACATCGCCCCACATGAACCAGTACAGGAGGTTGTTCATTCAACAGAAGGAAAAGGTGTTATCTGCCCATGCAACAGCACCTATTCAGCCCCTACCTGGTCCATTGTCAAACCAGACAGCAAATGGCGACCCACCAGCGACTTCAGGAGGCTGAACCAGCAGGTGCCACTGCCACAACGTGCCAGAAAGCACAAGTCTGCACGGAGCGGAGATTCAGCTGCCTGTCAAAACTGCTATAACAGCACACCAGCGTTGACACTTCAGATACTGGTACCCCAACAACAGCGACCAGCCTGTCACAGATACCTCAAAGAGAATGCGTGCCAAGGAATGCCCACGGCCTACGTCGATGGACGTTCCTACAACCATGAGGGCATCCCACAGGCAAATGCAGGGGTACGATGGTTAAGAAACCAACCCTGCCAACCACAGAACAGCAGGTGGGGTCCCCAGTCATGTCAATATGGTGAAGCAGCAGCTACCCTCAAAACCCTTCACGTCTCCTCAGCTCATAACATCAGGGAACTCATGTGCACAGACTCACACGTTGCCAGACCTTGTTTCACATGCCATCTTCTGGGCTGGAAACAAACTGGTTTCAAGACTGAATGCAACAAGCAGGTGAAACATCAACACATGTTCCAGACACGTGATCACCTCACCCAAGCACACGACATGATCATTTACTGGGAAAAGGTGAAAAGATGCTTGAAGCAACCAGGGCGTGACAAAGGTGTGAACGACCAAACTAATGCCCTTGCCAAGACTGGCACACTGCATAACAAGCTATGGTCACACCCACCCCATTCACCCACCCTTAGTGTGGCAACAACAACCCGCAGCCAGCGGACTGTTCCTGCAACATTTCCCACCTTACTGCCACTGCCACTGACAACCAAACTTTCCAACATTTCCATTCGACATGTTTTGTACCACCACTCAGACCCCTCCAACCTCCCGTTCCCGGCATCTGGTCCCACGGCGGCCCCTAGCAACAAACGACTGCACGAGACCGACCACATGCTGCGTGTGGGAATAAACTTTCTAAAGTATGTCCCTGATGTCCTCACAGCGCCAAAGCTTGTACTGCCACAGGGCCAAAAGGGGGGTGAACTGATATACACCCACGACACACCATGTGCCAAACACCATGGCACCAGAACTACGGACGAGACATTAAAACAAGTGGCGCACTGGCCCAGCATGCAGCAAGATGTGGCAGAGCACGCCAGAGGATGTCAAGTTTACCGTCATGTCCAGACTGCAAACGCAAAGCACCGAGCTTCACTGCAAAACCGAGGAATCACATTTCCACGGTCAGTCGACCAGAAAGACTGGACGGTAAAACCTCCTCTGATGCTCATGGCCATCACAGACACCGTACAGGAGTCAACTCAGGTGTTCCCCACAGAACTACTGATGGCACGGCAGGTGCCACTGCCGTTGCATCTGTACCAACCAGGAGACTTGAGTCTCATCACAGCCTGCTCCCCTCATCAGCAGCACAACAAGCTCCGCCTACAACTGAGAAAGCAACTCGCAACACAGAGCCAAACCCTGCAAACCACCTGCAAATCCTGGAAAGGTATTGCGGTGGTTCTCCGCACTCACAGTTTCCTGCTGATCCAAACTGCGAACTCAAGGAAGCAACTGTTTACAGTCCTCCAGAATGACTTTGCCCAAAATCAGCTGGTTATAGCTCTGTTGACAGACCTGCTGCGAGAAATTAGCTTCTCTATGGACAGAGTGGCTATGAATAGGAGTCCTCAGTATCCTACACAAACTGTGCTGGACTTTGCTACTGGCAGACCCAAAGACATGGTCAATGTCAGGTGGCGGCAACGTAACACCCATGCCAAGAAACACACCTCAGTTGCGGTAGCCTACCACAACAGCAACCCACGGCTGTGCCCGGCTCCCCACTTTCGCAGGTGTAGTTTCACCAAAGACTTTCAGTACTTCTGCCCAAACCAGCTCTTCCTCAGAAACCACACTGAAGGAATGGGCCGGTTGCAGCCCATGACCAGCGACACACGCTGCCCGGCCAAGCCTCGCACCCCAGTTATCGGAACACAAGCCGAGACTGTGGGTGATCGACTGCTCATCCACACCCCCACTCATGCTGCCACCCTAACCTACAATCAGCACAGCACCGCCACTCATGTCAACCTGCCCAATCCAAGTAAGTGGATCCAGGTACCCCTGGGTTCCATCCTTCACCGCAGCCATCTGGCGGTGCACTGTCTCTCAAGCAAAGAGGACCAGTCAGAACTGGAAATCCCATCTTCCCCCAGGGATCACCATCACACCTTAGATCCAGGAATGGAACTGAGGATTGACAAAGGGGGGTCCCAGCTAAGTGACAGTACTCCTATTGATGCACCCCTCCAAGCACTCTCACGACTGCCTGTCCTGACCAGCCCACCTAAAGCCCAAGCTTGGACTCCTGCCAACACAACCCGTTGCCTCTCCATGGCAATCAAGTACTCACTCGCCCTGGGCCTGGCCTTCATCCTATCCCAAGGGATCAAAGGGATGCAAGAATCCATGGACAGGTGCTTATCTGCTCTCCCTCAAGGACCAGTAGGAACCACCTGCTGCATGACCATCCGGATCCATGTGCCATCGAACTTGGTTACCGTCCAACGAAGTCCGCGCAGGAACTTCGTTGGCCGAAAGGGGGAATCTGTAACGTCTGGATGGATCCGTTCAGAGTCAATAAACTTTGGAGTTTTCAGAATGCTTTTAACCTGATGAACTTTGTTTCTTAATCACTAAATCGGCTCCGAACAGTCTACTAAAGATGAGCCCACTTGACACCTTTGTTGCCCTCCGAGGTAACACAGCAGGCCCAATTTCCTTGCTCTTAGGACATCAAAGGGGCCCCTCATGTGGACTATCGGCCAGATCCACATTCCAGCACCCACACACACTGGCACACACAAAAACACACACACAGACACACATACAGAAACACACAAACATAAATTTTTAACTGTATATATATCCTACCACTATGCTGAAATATATATTTCATATATTTTAGGGCCTATGCATGTTTCCTAGTGTTTAAATTAGTGTATTTGTGCTAGTGTGCATTTTAACGATATAATTTTGTCTGTAAACCATAACTTCTTGTCTATGCCTTTCTAATCTGGCGAGTTTGGTCTCTCCGTAAAGCTCCGGACTCGAGCTATTTACTGAGGTGGGTCACATGGCTGACATATGCATTTTTCTATGTGTTTAATGATACTGTGAAGAAAGCACTCGATCTCGAAATCCGGTCTGATGGCCACTAAGTATGCAAATTCATCTAGGAGACCAAACCAAGGAACTTTGCCCGCCAGATAGTGCTGCGCATCTATTGGCCGCTACAATTCAGGAGGTGTGTTAGTTTGGGTTTCCATAAAAACAACAACACACACCTTTTCTGTGTTCTCCCGGTGACCTCCCGATCGTCTCGTGCACGTCTCCCCGGACGCCTCAGGTGACCGCGCTTCCCAACCACGCGCGCAGCTCGGGAGGACCACTTCCTTTCTCTCTCTCTCCCGTGCTCTCTCCCGATTGTCTCACGAGCATCTCGTGCACGTTTTTCCCGGACCCCTCCGGTGACCACGCGCTGCCACCGCGCTCAGCTTCGGGATCGCCATCTTCCAGCGAAACTCACTCTCGTCCTCAGTTCAAACCTTCCCGCTGAACGGAGGAAGCCAACGAACTGCACCAGCGCTAACCTGAAATTCGACACACGCAACCAATGCAAGTATACTGCCGTTTCTCAATCTTAGATGATGAAACTGATTTCCGTGCTGGCTTAGGACTGGTTGTGAGTTTGCTACTTGCCTTCTCTCTCTTTCCTTCTCTACTTCTATTCTTGTACATAGGTGTGTATTTTCTTGTATATATATTTAGAACCTCTGTATTCGTAGTTTGCATATATTAAAACGTTATTCATGCTCGATTGTTCTGTTTGTTCTTTCAGCGGAAAACCCAAGTCACTTTAACGTTTTTTCGATCGCTTTATGCTTTAGTTATTTTCATGGCCAGAGAATAACTCCGTTTATAATATTCTGTGAGGGACTTAGTTTGCTGGACAAACGAGCAGTTTCT
>NC_090230.1:60463781-60521281 GCF_024489055.1 Chanodichthys erythropterus | reverse complement strand
ACTCCCAGCCCTAATCACAACTATTCAGTGTTTTCAACCACAAAGTTTAAGTTTCAGACATTTTAATAGACATTAAATGGGCTACTAGCCAAAATACATTTAGTTAAATACACACTGATGTTTATGGAAAGTGATAATAAGCTAATCCTTTCTTCAAATATAATCTGACGACGTCTTTTATATTAAATACACATTGTGCAGTTAACTATAAAGTTTTGTTTAAACCTGGTTCAGGTTCAACAAATATTTGACAATGGGCGCCGATTTGTTTCTGCCGGTTTGTGTAATAAATTCTTTGTTGAATCAGCTTAATACACACTACTTTATTATTGGGGGAAAACAACACATTAATAAAATGTATATAATCCAAAACTATGAAAAAATCATAAAGTGAGTAATTCGGCAGCAGAAAGTAATTCTTAAATCTTTGGTACAGAGTAATGTAATAAAATCTAAACATGTTAATAAAAACATTACTACTATTCTTATAAAAACTGTAGAATGTATGAATTCATGAATGTATTTTTTTATATTTATATATGAATGTAAAAGAATTGGCGCACATGCAAGAAAAAGTATGTGAACCACTTGCAGAATCTGTGAATGTGAATAATTAACAAAATAGGACAGCACAAAAAAAAAGCATTCTGTATGATCACTAAGTAAGATTTTACATAAAAGATGTTTATATATATAGTCGACAAGAAAAAAAAAATGGCTGAATTAAAATGGCCCTGTTCAAAAGTATGTGAACCATTTGCAGGGTTTTTCAAAAATGGTCTTCAGTGGTGACTGACAGACATGGTCATCCACACAAACGGTTAAAAAGTGGTGATCTGCGAGCCCAATACTGAAAGTACCTGCCACTCTCACTGTAATCCTTTCTTGCCCTCTTTGCAAAAAAAAATCTGATTTCATAGCTTTGTAAGAGAATAGATGCTTCTTTGCTAGACAATAATCAATATTAAAATGGCATTAAAAAGTAGCATTTAAAAATTATATATAAATCTTACTAACCACTCTTGATAAATGGGGTAAGCACACTTGCGTTCTTGATTTGTTATTCACCGATTCGGACCGGGATGTCTCGTCAGTTCAGTGTTGAACAGGGGTGCGTGATCTATGATGATATTATTATTATTATTATTATTATTTTATTTTATTTATGTTTTTTTTTTTTTGTGGTTCATGGGTCCCTTGTTTGTTCTGAGCAGCTAAACTGAGCTCTGTTCTTCAGAAAAATCCTCCAGGTCCTGCAGATTCTTCAGGTTTTTTTTTTTTTTTTTTTTTTTTTGCAAATTTGAACCCTTTCGAGCAGTGACCGTATGATTCTGAGATCCATCAATTCACACTGAGGACAACTGTGGGACTCAAACAATTATTAAAAAAGGTTCAAACATTCACTGATGCCCCAGAAGGAAAAATGATGCATTAACCCTTTAAGACCTACGGGAGTAACAGCACTCCCGTTTGCTTGTCTCTGTTTAAGAGCTAATAAAAACTGAACCCATATAAGTAGCAGCATAATTCTTTTTGCAGACAAAAACAGAGACTTTACACGTTGAGATCAAGCCTCCAACATGCTCCTGTTGCATTGTTTTCACCCTCTGAGTCTGAGTAATATGCGTTTGCAACAAAAACGGCACAGCTGCTAACTGGATACAAATATGTAGATTTCACATGCTCATAACTTCATGGAAAATGCACAGATCATAGAAAATGGCAAATCATTATTTAAAGCACTTTCCTGTGATTAAAATGAACCCAAAATCACAAGATATTACTCATGATGTAACATACTTGTCTAAAAACATGTCCCATCTTTCTGGGATGCAGTGTGTATCCAATGTTTCTGGAACCATCCATGTTCATTTTCCAACGTAGAATAACACAAAATGGGTATCATTTTAAAGCTTAGTAACTTTTTTTTTTTCTTGGTGGATAAACTCTTAATGAATGCTGAGAAGTGCCTCTAAACCGGAGTGTACTGCCCGTTGGCGCCATCTAGCTGCGAAAAAATTTATTTATTCAACTATACTTTATGCTATCACCACAACATTTTAACCAGATGCAGCTCACATAAAAAAAAAAAAATTAAAATATATTTAACTTTTATCAGCAGTTTCTCAGCATGGAAATGTCCAAATGTAATTTTATATTTTCTAAAAATGTAAAGTGTTCTATCAAACGATCTGTACCTTTTTGACTTGCCTTGCTATAGTTTGAGTTATGAGTCTTTACTTTTGTGTATGTCTCTCAGAAGAAGGAAAAACTCTAAAAAAGCCTTCAGGTCTTAAAGGGTTAAGAGTATAAACTTTTGAACCGGATGATGTCCAAATTTTTCTTAGTTTAAATATCATTTATTTTCATTCAGTACTGCCCTATGTAAGCAACAGAACATACTTGCATGTTTCCCAGAAGACAAATTAAGTACAATTTACCTTGATCTTTAAATTCAATAAGTTTTTACCCCTGGCTCTTAATGCATCGTGTTTCCTTCTAGAGCATCAGTGAATGTTTGAACCTTTTTTAATAGTTTTGTTTGAGTCCCTCAATGGACTAGGTGCACAAGATGGCACCGGTGAACTGAGGCGATGCGACTGCGCATGGATACTTCCGCTCATGCCATTCCGGTCTTATTCAAGTTTCTTGCACCAAATGCAAGCGTTGCTATGAAACTTGGCTAGATATAATTGTTTTTTTGTTTTTAAAGAAGATGGTGGTCTATCAGAGACTAAAGAAAACATCCTTGTTATATTATTGTGTAACGTTACCTCGTTAATTCAACGAGATACATGATCTTAAGACTTTCAGTCTGTTGATTATGCAGTTCAGGCTCAGCGGTGATCCACAGGGATCTCTTTATCCATACAAAACACAGCTGGGGGACTAAATGGCTCAAACTGCCTTCTCTTTCTGTGTGGAACGACACTCAACCTTCATGGAGATCTAATGTTTGCTATTGTCAACTTTATTATTAGTAGCCAATGTAATTTAAATGCGTAATTTTCAGTGTTTATTTCCCCTGTGTTTCTATTAAAATTATAATTCAATAGTATATATTATATAGTATATAGCATTATAGTTCAAGTGAGACGAGTAAAGAGCATCTGTTGCATAAATCATTGTCTCCTCTACACAACAGAAAACATATTTTACTACGGGTAAAAAAAAATAATAATAACGTACCTATATTAAACTTCTACAGTTAAAAATATAAATTGATCGCAATCTTTTCACAGCCTCTGTTTTTTGTCTAAAAAGAAAATTGATGCAAAGAAATCATAAAATATGATCATATTGGAGCAATTGATGTAGGTAAGTGAAAATGTATGCGCAGAATTTAGAAAATGGTATTTATGTAAATTTATCACAGGCTAAACGTGTAAATGTTCACAAAGCATTTTATGCAGACAACTCTAATCGTAGTTGTATATTTATGGCATTATTGTAATTGTATATGCGTATGCACAGAGTTCGTTAATCTAACCCATGCATGCATTTAAATGCCATTGGCTCTTGTGATTGTACTATATAGAATGTTATATCACTTAAAATATAACCAAGAAGATATAAAAATATATAATCTATGCGTACTCACTTATCGAAAATCCAATATGGCAGCCACGTGCAACTAGTCCATTGTCCTCAGTGTGAAACGATGGATCTCAAAATGGATCTTTTCATCATGCTGAAAAGGGTTCAAATATGCAAAATGCTTAACTGAATTTTTGGGACCTGGAGGATTTTTCTAAAGAACAGTGGGCAGTTTAACTGTTCAGCACAAACAAGGGACTCAAGAACAACCACTGCAAAACAAAGGTAACCACACACAGCATTAACCCTCTGGAGTCTGGGGCTGATTTGGGGCTTAAAGCACAAATGTCAGGGCATGTCAAAACTTCTTTTTTTCAGTTGTTCATAAACATATAAATGACAAAAGTGTCACTACACTGTATTCAGCACAAACTAGGCTACCATAATATGTGAGGAACATGTATGTACATGTTTGTATTTTTGAAGGAATAACGTTTATGCATGGTTATTGAAAAAGCAAAAAAATTAAGCCACTGAAATGAGGCCAAAAATATATATTAATCGGTTTACACAAGACTTCTGGGTATTGGAGGTTCTAGGCTAGAGTTTTTGCTTCAAAATTATGTATAATGCCTACTTGTTCATATAACAAAATATATTGATTTAGTTTTTGTAAGACACTTTTTGTCAAGAAACACAGTATGCGTGGAGGCGTGATTCATCGTGAATTTGAAGGATGACTTTTTTTTTTTTCTTTTTTTTTTTTTCTTATAGAAATTAACAAAATGCAGAGCTTATTGCGATTATTGGTGGTTGGGCTACAATGTTGCAATGTAATGCATTCTGTACACATGCACTGAACTGAAAGCCCTATACCGAAACGGTTCAGAACGAATACGTGTACCGTTACACCCCTAATATAAATATCAGAATATAAACTTGCATAATTATACATGCACTGTGTACAAAATTAATATAAAATTAAAAGATGCTTATTTTAAATGTTTTGTGCAGCTTTTTAATGGGGCAACAACATATGATGGATACGACAGAACAAGATATGCTTTTAATAAACTTATTGTGCAAAACCATGATCATATGAAATGCATATGTGCATCCCAGGTGCACAATGATGTGCTTAAATGGTTAGTTCACCCAAAAATTACATTTGTCATTTATTACTCGCCCTCAAGCCGTTCCACACCTGTAAGACCTTTGTTGATCTTCAGAACACAAATTAAGATATTTTAGTTGAAATCCGATGGCTCCGTGAGGCCTCCATAGGGAGCAATGACACTTCCTCTGTCAAGATGTACTAAAAACATATTTAAATCGCTTCATGTGAGTACGGCGGTTAAACATGAATATTTTAAAGCGACGAGAATATTTTGAGTGCCAAAAAAAAAAAAAAACTACTTATTTAGTGATGGCCGATTTCAAAACAATGCTTCAGGAAGCATCGGAGTATAAATGAATCAGTGTATCGAATCTGCTGTTCGGAGCACCAAAGTCACATGATTTCAGCCGTTAGCAGTTTCACACGCGATCTGAATCATGATTCGACACTCATTCATTTGTGCTCCGATGCTTCATGAAACAGTGTTTTTAAATTGGCCATCATTAAATAAGTCTTTTTTTTTTTTTTTTTTTTGGTGCTACAAAAATATTCTTGTCGCTTTATTATAATATTTAACCACTGTACTCGCATGAACAGATTTAAATATGTTTTTAGTACCTTTATGGATCTTGAGAGAGGAAGTGTCATTGCTCCTTATAGAGGCCTCACTGAGCCATTGAATTTCAACTAAAATATCTTAATTTGTGTGCCGAAGATTAACGATGGTCGTATGGGTGTGGAACGGCATGAGGGTAAGTAATAAATGACAGAATTTTCATTTTTGGGTGAACTAACCCTTTGCGCACTGTGACTATGTTGCTTTAGAGCTGCACATTTGAAAAGTTCATGTCATAAAGCGAAGAAATGTTGAGCGCACATCGTAGTGTTTATCTGTCCAACAGTTTGATCATTTGTTTCTTCGGTTTTAAATTCCAGTTATTGTGCATTTGATGCCAATTGCTACAGGCATGCTGTTTGAACACTGAACGGAGAATGATTGACAGCCACAGTGGAAGGAGGACTAATTTCCATGAACTTTAATTTAACAATTTAAATGTTCTTCTGTCCCTCACATTGAGTTATGGAATGGCTTCAACTGACTAACTCACAGCACTTACAGAGACCATTTAGAAGAATCAGAATCAGAAAGGGCTTTATTGCCAGATGTTGTTTACACATACTAGGAAGTGACAGAAGCTCCACAGTGCAACAGAGTGACAGAGACAAGACAAGAGACACAGTAAAAAGAATAAAATAATAATATACAAATTTACAAGGTAGACAAAGTGCAAAAAAGCAAAAGACAATATATATATTATAGACAATTGTATGTACAGTTATGTGTGCAAATTGAGATATAAATAAGTGTTTTAAGTAAATAATGTGTAATAGTGTTGTGTGTTCCGTGTTTGTCAAGTGTTCATGAGATGGATTGCTTGAGGGAAGAAACTGTTCCTGTGTCTGGTCGTTCTGGTGCTCAGGGCTCTGTAGCGTCGACCGGATGGCAACAGTTCAAAGAGGGAGTGTGCTGGATGCGAGGGGTCCAGAGTGATCTTCTTTGCCCTTTTCCTCACTCTGGATAAGTACAGTTCTTGGAGAGTGGGGAGGATTGTGCCAATGATTCGCTCAGCAGACCGGACTACCCTCTGTAGTCTTGAGGTCAGATTTGGTAGCTGAGTTGAACCAGACTGTAATTGCCATCATCGAATCCATCCTCTGCACTTCAGAGTAGAACTGTTTCAGCAGCTCCTGTGGTAGGTTGAACTTCCTCAGCTGGTGAAGGAAGTACAACCTCTGCTGGGCCTTTTTCATAATGGACTCGATGTGGTTGTCCCACTTCAGATCCTGGGAGATGGTGGTGCCCAGGAACCTGAATGACTCCACTGCTGCCACAGTGCTGTTCAGGAGAAACCCCCCTGCTCTTCCCCCACTCACCATCATGAAGTCCACGGTCATCTCCACTGTCTTGAGCATGTTGAGCTCCAGGTTGTTAAGACTGCACCAGACAGCCAGCTGTTCAACCTCCAGTCTGTAAGCAGACTCGTCACCATCCTGGATGAGGCCGATCAGTGTGGTGTCATCCGCAAACTTCAGGAGCTTGACAGAGGGGTCTTTAGAGGTGCAGTCGTTGGTGTAGAGGGAGAAGAGCAGTGGGGAGAGGACACAGCCCTGAGGGGCGCCGGTGCTGATGGTGAGGGTGCTGGATGAAACTTTTTTTTTTTTTTTTTTTTTTTTTTTTAGCAATATAAACATCTACATTTGAGCAGATATTCAAGAACATGGTATTTCATAGTAAACACCATCTAAACATTCTAACATGTTACATTAGTTAACGTGCTATTGTTACATAAACTGTAAGTGGGAATAAATAACTTGCCTCTGCTTCATATCAATCACATTCCTCTGAGGTAAATTCAAGGTAAACTCACAGCGCGTCTTCCAAACTCAAGGAAAAGCAGGGGAATAATGAAGTTGATGCTTTGTTTTGAGGTGATGGGGGCGTTTACAGGTTAGAAAGGCTTGTCACGATAATTAAATGACCGTCTGATTGCGGTTATTGTGCTCATTTATACAGCACAAGGGGAAGTCATACTCCCACATAGACCAAAAGAAATGGACAAGAACCAATTATGTTTTCGTGCAATATGTTCAAATTCATCTGAAGCTATTCCATAGCTTAATGTAAGGGACAGAAGAATATTTATATCATTAAATTCATGGAAAGTTCATGGGAACTCATCTTCCCTTTTTTTGCGGCTGTCAATCATTTTCCGTTCAGCATTCAAACAGCGTGTCTGATAATCGTCAGCAGTCATGATATAAAACTCCAATATGATATATTCCCATTATAATTCTTGATCTGTAGATAAAGGGCTGAAACACAAAATAACTACAATTTATAACTCTGAAGAAACAAATGATCAAACTTTGATAGATGAACTCTAGGATTTGTGCACTCAATTTCTTCTTTGTACTGTGAACTTTTCAGTGTGTACTTCATCTGCACGCGGTTTGTGTCGCTCTGTTTTGAAGCGTTTCATACCATGGTTTTGTGCACTGAAGGATTATTAAAAGCTTATGATATTCTGTCGTATCAATCATCTTGTTGCTCCATTTTAAAAAGCAGTGCAATAATTTAAAAAATAAGCATCTTTTTAATTTTTAGATTTGTACAAGCAGTGCTATTAAAAAAGTTTACATGTATTGCACAACACTTCAGCTTGTGATTAAGTGGGGTCATATTTCAGGATTCTTTATCATAGCTAAGTCTCTGAGATCTTGATACCTTATACTTTTGGAGACTCCAGGTAGGTTGCAGCAAAATGGTGGCTCTGGAGACTAAAGGGTTCCTGATGGTTTCACGCCTAATCCTTCACCTTAATTCCTGATTTTTATTTATTATTATTTTATTTTATTTTTTTGCAGTTAACATGCATTTTCTTCTTCGCCTGCTTTCATATGACCCTGCTGAACCAATGAGTATTTTGCTGTCCATTGGTCATGCCTTAATTTAGCAATTTCTAGTATTGCATTAGTATAGCATCCTTCTAATGAGCACATCCTTTTTTTTTTTTTTTTTTTTTCTTGGAAAAGAGAACCTGCCTAATAATTATGCACACCTGAATATAAGATGTTTTTCACTTCCAGCCTTCCTTTACTATTAATTTTGTATTTATTCATTCATAAGTGATATAATTGTTGTTAAGATTGATGTGGTTTGGAATTGGCAATGTGGAAAGAAAAAAAAAAAAAAACAGAATATCAACGTGCATAATAATTTGAGTATATGAATGTATTTTATAAGAATACAAATGGTAATTTGTAATTATTATTATTATTTTTTTTTTATATATATATATTTTTTTTTGTAGATTTGATTAAAATTACTCTTTTTTTTTTTTTTCCAAGAATTACTTTTGCTGTTTAATTATACACTCTAAACTATATTTTCTTTGTCATAGCTTATGATTTATAGATTTTTATTTTTCTCTATAATGAAATAGTGTGTACTTAGTGGATTATGGATTTTGTTTAACAAATAAATCACAAACTGGCCAATCACTGAAAAAGCCATAAAATATCTAATTCATAGTATGAACTTGTTTAAGTAATTTAAGTAAATTATGTAATTTACATTATTTAAAAATTTCATGAATGAATGGAGCACACAAAATGACACAGCGCTTTATTTTACAAAAGCACAAAATTTTGTCGTCATTGTGAGTGTACACAAGTAGACACTTAACAGTTTTGAATGATGTATAACACTTATGTGCATGACCAAAGTCGATGGAGTATTTTGAGTCTTTCACACTAAGAAAAAAGCGAGGTGGTATTGCCTGCACGACCACAGACCCCAGGGGGTTAAGGGGGCAAATATTGTCCCTTAAAGGTTTTTTTCACCCAACAATGAAATTTCTGTCATTTAAATACTGACCCTCATGTCGTCCCAAACCCGTAAGACCTTTGTCCATCTTCGGAACACAAATTTAAGAGATTTTTAAATTTCTGAACTGCACATATGCAGCAATGTCATTGCACCTTTTGAGGTCCAGAAAGGTATTAAAGACATCGTTAAAACAGTCCATATGACAAGTAGTTCAACCTTGTTACGAAGCGACCAAGAATACTTTTGGTACGCAAAAACAAAAATAACTTTTTTTTTTTTTTTTTTTTTTTTTTCCTTCTCTTCCCTGTCAGTCTCCTACACTGACGTAGTGAACGCGGTGCAGCGCTTTTGCATTTACGTCTGAAAGCCGGCTCAGTATTGGCCGGCACTGTACTCATGAGTAGTACAACGTATGTGTGTGATGATGATGCAGGAGCTGACCAATAATGAGTCTGCATTCTGATGTTGAACATGGAAGTGCTGAGGTCATTAGGGCTGGGTAAAAAAAATATTGATTTTTCTCCATTTTAATCGATTCTCCTTTTTATGAACCGATATCAATTCTTAAATCCCAAGAATCGATTAATCTAGTCTGTTTTCAGTTGATGAATGAACAGAACATGTAGCGCACCTCTTAGCAATAAATCGCAATAATCTTTGTGCTTTGTTACTTTTGAAATGAAGCAAAGTCTGATTTCAAATGACGTCCATCATATGAGTTTCAAAAAATAAATACCGTTTTGGTGCTTTTTAATGTAGCATGACAGATCGCTGTAGCGCCTCAGTTAAAGCGAAGCGGCAGCACGGAGCGCATGTGGACATCCTCTCCTCTGCTTTAATACCAGTTACAGCGTGAAATAAACATCATCTGAAGGCATGTTAAAAGATGCAGTACAACTAGGGCTGCACGATTATGTCTCAAATCATAATTCTTTTTTTTTTTTTTTTTTTTTTTTTTTCCTTGAAATTGTAATTGCGTTTATTAATTACGATTATCACAATTTACATTGAATGGTGTTTTGAATAGCTTTATACCACTGTTTGAAGCAATAATGTTTTACTTTGTCTGCTTGATTTCAAATGGTAAATTGAATTTAAAAAAAAAAAACAATTTAACAGTAATGAAATAAGAAATTTAACAAATTACTAACAATAGCACAAATAAATACAATAGAATAAAGATATAAATTAAATGGGCTGCTTTTTTTTCAGGTAGGTCTAACGGTAGTGATCAGGTTAGAAACTGAATAAAGAAAAACAATGTAGGCTAATCAAATGTAAAATAACATTGGCTAATCTTCATTGTAAAAATTGAATACAGATTAATCAAAGTGACAGAAGTTAATCAGTCAAGAGCAGTAAGTGTTTTTTTTTTTTTTTTTGGTTAAATATCCAAAATCAACTTTTGAACAAGTACATAACCAGCCAGTGTTCAAAATTATCTCATTATCTTGTCTAGATTCACAACAGTAAGCTTGTAATATTTTATAATAAGAGCGACATGGCGGATTTCCACGGGAAATGTGAGCATGCAGGTGTTCCTCTGTGCGTCATTACATCACGTCTGTAAACAAAGGAAGGAGTCCCGTCGAAAGACTAGTCGTTTTATCACGTGAGGACGCTGCCGGTAGCAGCACAATTATAGCCTGTTCTCACATCAGCTGAAATAAACTAATTATTTTGATGGATTTTTTTTTTTTCTTTATTTAGAACCCAAATCTGAATCGAAATCCAAATCGAATTGCAAACATGTGAATAGAAATTAAATAGAATTGTTAAAATTGTGAAAAATACCCAGCCCTAGCGTTCCCTACGTCAAAAGCGTAGGAGACTGACATAGTACAAGATGGCAAATATCACCCATATATGCACCAAAACACACTCTGCAAAATAGTCAAATAATTGACAATCTTGGGGTGACTTCAAAAGGTCTATTGTTTCATGACTTTTCCAGCATACATGTTTCCACTGACAATGACAAAGTAATGTTTGTGAGCCAGTCTGTGATTTATAGTGTGTTTGTCGTTCAGCTGGAGGAAGGGTTGAGCTCTGCTAAGAAGCAGCTGTCAGATGAGACTCTGCTGCGCGTGGATCTGGAGAACCGCTGCCAGAGCCTCGTGGAGGAGTTGGACTTCAGGAAGAACATGTTTGAGGAGGTCAGTCCCATTCAGCATTATAAATGTCTAAAACAAACCAATGTCTGAAAGATTAAAAAAAGATAGTATAAGTTCTCAGTAGTGAGCATGTGCATTCCTTATGATTTGGATAAAGGAGTACACTGTGATGAACTCAAATACAACACTGAATGGTCAAAATTAAAAGCTTCATTCTGATCTGTGTGATTTGTGAAAGAGACAATCCCAAGCCTGGACACATGGTTTTTTTTTCCTTCACTGATAAAACAAAGTTGAGGATTCTGAATCTCAGAAACCTCAACCTCACCGCTGTCTGTTTTTGAATCTCATCCTCTTCAGTTGGTTATCTGTCACACAGATTAAGAGCAACAGAGTGACACTGATCTATAATAAAGATGCCACTGGATTGCTCAGGACATAATAAATGAATCCACAGCACTGCCATATTAGGATTGATTCCCACATATTCTCTTATATTAATAGGAAGTCATCTGATTTCAATGAGTAAACATTACTCAAGTCAGAATTTAATGTCTGAAGTCACCCTATATATTCTCACAACGCAAACGTCCTAAGCATGTAAATGGTTATTTATTGGAGTCTGAAATCGTCCCTGCTTTTTAAAAGTATGAGCAAGTTATGCTCATTTTCATTACAGTAGTGAACATCAGATCAGTGGATGTAAACTGTCATGCTAGTAAAAATATTACAAATTATGCTGTCCTGTTTCAGGATGATAAATTCCCATGCCTTTTGTGTCCATAAATTGATGGCAAATATTTATCAAAGAAAGCAATGCGTCAGTGTTAAAGAAGTGATGTTAAGTTTAGAAATGTTGTGCATAATCCACTTATTATTTGTGTGGCATTTTAGTATGCAAATGAAGGGGAAAACTTCAAGATATCGGCCCTAAAAATCGGCAGCACAAATCGGCCATCGTCTGACCCTAACCTCTAAATATCGGCATCGGTCATAGAAAAACCCATATCGGTCGATCTCTAATCACATGTAGTCATATTTAAAGAGTATATTTACACCTTATTTATATTGCATACGCTCTATATATTAATATTCATTGAAACGAAATGCTTAACTGTTACACTACACTTGCGTGTGTGTGTGTAATGGATTAATAAAAATATAATTGTACAAATCATATATATAAATCATTAAAATAATTATCATTAATTAAAATTAAACTCTTAAAAGTAATTATCATTAAAACCAGACAATTTCATTGTTAAATATTTTTTACAATATAGCCTTTTAATTTGGAGGAAGAGAAATTGAGGGAGTGACTTTGTTGGGTGTGTCAGTGTCACTTAGCTCACATCTGATTGGTCCAATTTCAGTTTGAGATTTCTAACCCAGAACATAACCTGCCCCAGAGCAGGTTAGCCATGGAGCGTAAGTTACCATGGCGATGAACACTACTAAAAGTCAAGTTACTTTCATGGTACCTAAAACCCAGGATTGGCGCAAACTAATCTAATCCAGCTTCATGGTACAGGCCCCTGGTTTCATCTCACTCCAGTCTAAACTAACTGGTATTATAGGTAATTTACTACACGCAATCATATAAATAACCTGAAAATACTATGGATTATTAAGGCTAAATCTTACTACTCAAAACACCTGAAATGAGAATGTAAGTGTGCTTACCCCATTTAGAGTAAATTATTTTATGATTATTGTCTCATGACTGATCTGTCCAACAGTGAACTCATTAGGTCGTGAATTGGACATTAGCGGACGTGGGTACATTGTGTGCGAATCCCAGCTGTTAGGACATCACACAAGATTTGTAAACCCAAATACTTCATAACTGGATAGGAATTTTTTTTTTTTTTTTTTAGCACTATTCACACCCAGCAGTAATTCTAGAAGAATTATCCGCCACATGAATGCGCCATATGAAACATGGATTTGGTCTTACAAACTTTTAGCATCGTGCCAGTTGATTTTAGGGGAGAGCAAGGGGGAGAGAGAGCGAGCAAAGACGGTGCTTAGTTTGAAGACGGTTTGTGTGCGCGAGGGAAGAGCTCTCTGCTCATTCTCTCAGTCCGTTAACATGCGCCCTATCACAAGCGCAGCTGACATCCACATCAATCATAAATCACAATACCTGATCAAATAAGGGTTTGGCAGGACTAGGCTGCACAAAAATCAGATCTTTTGCTCACATCTGACACAGATTGGAATTAGTTGCATGCATGTAAACGCAATCCACACGAGATCAGTGTGGGTTTTTTTTTTTTTTCCTCGCATCAGATCTGAGCCACTTTCAAATGGGGTTTTAAATCTTATACAGATCCGATCTCTGGACATGCGACCTTCGTCTAAATGCGCATATCCGATTCCCATTGGAATTCCAAGCCATCACACGGCGAGGGCGACACATTTGCTCACTAAAAGGTAGCTTTAATGTTGTGTTATGAAGTAGACGTTTGTATGAACTCGCACTAAACCTTACGGATTAACAGATTACTAAAACCTGGACTATGGAGTCCTGACTTAAAATAAACTAGTTTAATTTAAAACCAACTGTGCTCTTGTGAATTAGCATGGGAGAGGTTGCCTGTAAAACATGGAATGAACCAAGAAAAGCTTTAAATTTGTTTTCCTTGGATTTGCTTCTCAGTTCCATGCAAAGGCAGCAGAAAAAGACTGCAATTTATTTCACAATAACGATATATATCACTATAGTTATTTTTGCTTTAAGGTTTTTATAATATCAATTTGATACCACTGAAATTTCATAATTCTTATCACCATTTTCAGTATAATTTTAAATACTAGCCTTAAAAAAACCTCAAGCTTACTGTACTTTAGCACTTTCTAATGATATTGCTATCTTTATTAATATTTTAGATAGTATCTAAGATGGATAGCTAGGGCGGGGGGGAGAAAAAAAAATGACTTTGAGTTGGAGGATGAGAAACTGGGTGGAAAAGTCATAAATGTTTTTTTTTTTTTTTTTTTTTTTTGTTTAATACAAAAAACTATAGTAATTCCTCCTAAGGGAACATAATAAAACGAGAACTTTCTGAGGGGGAAATTTTTACCCAAACTTCATTTAGACCATGGTTCCTGTGGTCAAAACACAGAACCACTTCGAAGTCCCTAGTTCTTGGGGAAAGTTCCTGTGGTGGAAACACATCTTTGGTCTCACGTCCCATTAAAATACATCGAGGGGGCAGGGTTTATGACCTATACTGGGACCAACCACCTGGGGGTGATCAAGACTCTTTGGCTTCACTTTTCAGCAGGGAACTACACTGCGATCAAAATGATCGCATATGCGACCTTTTGAAATGTCATTGCGACCCTAATTTCTATGGGGTCGCAAATGTATCACTTATTTTTGTACCTACCTTATGTTTTAGGCAATATGCTATGATTTACTATGAGCATTTATTAAAACAGAAATGTGTATTTTAAAGGAACACTCTAAAAAAAATAGGCTAATTTTCCAACTCCCCTAGAGTTAAACAGTTGAGTTTTACCGTTTTCGAATCCATTCAGCCGATCTCCGGTTCTGGCGGTACCACTTTTAGCATAGCTTCGCATAGTTCATTGAATCTGATTAGACAGTTAGCATCGTGTTTCGATATTTTTCCTATTTAAAACATGACTCTTCTGTAGTTAAATCGTGTACTAAGGCCGACGGAAAATTAAAAAGTTGTGATTTTCTAGGCTGATATGGCTAGGAACTATACTCTCATTCAGGCGTAATAATCAAGGAACTTTGCTGCCGTTCCATGGCTGCAGCAGTGCAATATTACGCAGCGCCCGTGAGCCCCTGCTAAGCTATGCTAAAAGTGGTACCGCCAGAACCGGAGATCGGCTGAATGGATTCAAAAACGGTAAAACTCAACTGTTTAACTCTAGGGGAGTTGGAAAATGAACCTATTTTCAAAAAAAGTGGAGTGTTCCTTTAAGAATACATTTTATAACGTGCTCTGAGCATTCAACACATCAAGTTGGCTTCAACCACACCAGTGGCTCGAAGAATACCAGTGGTTAAGGTACCAAGACAGGCAATGCACTCTGTGTACTGTAAATTCTGTGTGCCTTCAATTGCAGGACTGTCCAAATTTGTAACTGCATCAAAACGATTCAAACATGAATCATTAAAGCTTCAAGTCAAATTTATTTATATAGCGCTTTTTACAATTGGTAATTGTTTCAAAGCAGCTTTACATATTAGAAGCACAGAAAAAAAAAAAGTGGTTAAAAATAAGCTGTACAAGCAAGCGTGGTAATGTGTAACATATACAAGATGGTGCTACATTAAGCCAATGTTGACTGACTCCCAGGGGTGGAAAAAACCCTCTAGGAGAAAAACTCAGCGTGCTAACACTGGGAAAAAAGTCCTGGGAGGGAAAAAACCCCTTGGAAGATATATATGATGTATAATTCAGATTTTGATCTCCATATCCATTTACATATATTTATATATAATCTCAATAATAAAAATATATATGTAAGCGGATACAGGGATTAAAAATCTGAATTATAGATTCAGCCAGAACTGGATCTGTAGGCCCATTGTCTCCTGGGCTACGTTGTAGTCAAGTCCAGACACAGGTTCTCCATCTGATCTGGATACGGCCTGGATCCAGCACCCGGCAAACCTCAGGATAAGCAGAGAGACTGATATTAGCGTAGATGCCATTCTTATTCTGATGTACAGGTATATCTAGTGTTATAGGAAATGTTCTCTGTTCCGGCCGACCTAATTATTGCAGCGTAACAATCCTTTAACGGATTTGAAAAATGTTAATGTATTGATAATGTGTTATCTCTTTGCTCTTGCATACACATGTGTTTTTAGTCTAGATTTAAACTGACAGTGTGTCTGCTTCCCGAACAATGCTAGGAAGATTGTTCCAGAGTTTAGGTGCTAAATAGGAAAAGGATCTGCCGCCTTCAGTTGATTTTGATATTCTGGGTATTATCAACTGGCCTGAATTCTGAGATCGCAATAGACATGAAGGACTATAATGCACCAAGAGCTCGCTTAGATACTGGGGAGCTAAACCATTTAGAGCTTTATAAGGAAGTAGCAAGATTTTAAAATCTATAATGTTTAATAGGGAGCCAATGTAATGTTGACAGAACTGGGCTAATATGGTCATACTTTCTGGTTCTAGTAAGAACTCTAGCTGCCGCATTTTGGACCAACTGTAGTGAGTAGAGCGTTACTGTAATCTAGTCTTGAGGTCATGAATGCATGAACCAACTGTTCCGCATTTGTCATTGACACAATGACAGTATGAAGCACACGAAGTGTAGAGACGGGTACATATCCCGTGACGCAGCAGCACTCCCCACTGCATTTCGGCGTGAAGATTTAGCAAACCGAGCAAGTAAGGAATCTGAATTGATAATTAAGTTCAATGTAGCTTATAGTCAAAGAGGAAATGCCTTTCACCAAATTTAAATCGCAAATTATTCTTTTGAAGAAGAACGGGGTGGCCATTAATCCAACATATGCTAACCACAAATCATGTGCTAAATTTATTGGAGTAATCTCAGACACTCTCAAGCAAAAGACCTGTGCCAAAGTTTCTTTTTTTGTATCTTTAATACAGAAAAGTCAATAGCTACTGAAAATCTTATTATTTTATGGATTATATTTATTTTATTTTTCCTTAAGAGTTCCGGAGTCTGCCCATCTGTGCCAACCATAGCATGTTGAAATCCAAAAGAAATTAATTTTGCACTTTGTGTACTGTGTGTTTATTTTTTTATTTTTTATTGCAGTAAATCTATCCCAACCAATGTTAAAGAAAACAATAAGGCATGTGGTTTAAAAGATGGCAAGTAAAATAAAAAGCACATCTGTATGCAATAGTTTCATTATTGTTCATTATCAAGAGTGGCTTACTATAAATAATTTGTGCGACCAAATCATGTTTTGTGCCAGTAACTGAAAGTTAGTAGCACAAGTGCCACCAGTGGAAAAGGTTAGTGCAGTTCCCTGCTTTTCAGGACTTAAGCAGCATGATTGCGTTGGGATATCAACATTAACATGCTGAATGCGCTGCATATCAGTGTCTAGTTTCATGTTCAAATGCAATGCCTGATTATTTGAGACGTAATATTGCTCTTAGATGTTTCTTTAAAAAAAAAAAAAGTATTGATGTTTATAATAATGCAGCAGTGCTTTTTTCCGTCATATATGTTCAGTGGCATAGGCCAATTCGTATGGCTTTGAAAACGTGCAGGTGATTTATGTAATCACTTAATGTAATAAATACAGCACATCTGCCATAAACATAGCAATATAATGTTAACTTTATAAAAATCTATAGTAAATTCAGTGTGTTTGGCGTGCTGTCATGAAAACGCATAACGGCGGGAGTGCTCTCTCTCATTCTCTGTATAGCACGCAACTTACTGGCATTTGCATCCTTTTTGTGCAGATACCAGTTGTAATGTTACGTCTGTTGTGCATCCAAGTTATCTGATTAATATCATAGGATGTGTCATAGAATGGGCTTCAGTTTATTGGCATAAAGTCACTTTTCCCCTAAGGCAGCTATTCCTTTTTAGATGCTTCTTAAACCCAAAAATGAAAATTATGTCATTAATGACTCGCCCTCATGTCATTCCAAACCCGTAGGACCTCCGTTCATCTTCGGAACACAATTTAAGATATTTTAGATTTAGTCCGAGAGCTTTCTGTCCCTCCATTGAAAATATATGTACGGTATACGGTCCATGTCCAGAAAGGTAATAAAAACATCATCAAAGTAGTCCATGTGACATCAGAGGGTCAGTTAAAATTTAAAGCATCAAATACATTTTGGTCCAAAAATAACACAAACTACAACTTTATTCAGCATTGTATTCTCTTCCGGGTCTGTTGTCAATCCGCGTTCACGACTGCATTACCAACGCCGACAGATGAATCTGTTCAATGGAATCTGTTCAATGGAATCTGTTCAATGGAATCTGTTCAATGGAATCTGTTCAATGGAATCGGTTCAATGGAATCGGTTCAATGGAATCGGTTCAATGGAATCGGTTCAATGGAATCGGTTCAATTGAAAGGATTCTGGAAGAGAATACAATGCTGAATAAAGTCGTAGTTTTTATTTTTGGACCAAAATGTATTTTCGATGCTTCAAAAAATTCTAACTAACCCACTCATTAATGACATAATTTTCATTTTTGGGTGAACTAACTCTTTAACTAATAACATTGCTGCATCATAATCTAAGTGTTCTAATCACGTGTTCATGTTTTCATAGACAAGTTTTCAGGTCACATTTTTTATTTTTAACATTTATTTTCATAAGTCTTCCGAAATTTTCATTATCTCCATCATGACCATGCCCCGCCCCCCGTGCACACCCCGTCCCTAGAGTACTCGATTACTCGTTTTTAAGAACCTGTCTGATCAAAATGAAAAATTGTCAAATGCCCATCCCTAATGATTACTTAATGACAGGAATTTCATTTTTGGGTGAACTAACCCTTTAAAGCTACAAGTTATTCAGTGAAGAGCAAATAGTGATTTTTCTCCTTGTCTTTTGTTGTTTGCTCAAGATGACAAGCGGCAGCAGGTTTATTAGGCTGTCACCTTAAGACCTCACGCTCGGATCTAGTAAACAGACACCATCCAGTTTTCTCCCAACGGTTTACGTTCACTTAAGATATAATCAACTGTAAAGCTTGTGTGTATTTGACAGTTTAAGTGCAATAATTGAGATGGGTTTACCTTTATATCTCTTACTAGCTGGCCTCTGTTACACATGCAATGCGAGAGTGGATGGCTGTGTATCACAGCTGATGCACTACAAAATAATGCTTTATGAAAAATAAAGCGCAGATGAACAAACGACAAGGAAGCTCAAAAAAAATTAACGTACAGTTCACAATAGTAAATACAAACAAGAGTTTGTTGTTAGTAGCCAATAGCACAGCAGCTCCAGACAATCAATGACACTCAAACCCAGTTTTACTCACGTGTGAAGCGGAATCAAAGCAGCCTCCTGCTTTCTTAACCCTTGTGCATCCTTATGGACATTTTTGTCCATTTCAGTTTTGTTTTTTGTTATAAGTGTGCCTTTGTTAATGCCAACTACATGAATTTTGGCTCAGGTGTTTATTTTTATTGGAATTTTAATATTTTACCCTCATTTCCTTCAAAAAATCAATTTTACCCTCTGTACAAAAAATACTCACACTTAGGACCTTAAGGACAAAAATCTCCACATTGAAACCCATTAAAACTGCAATTTTTTAACCCAGGGCCATTTGACTATAAAATTATACAATATTTGCAAATAGGCATTCATTCTATCGGCAAGGCTTCAAATTTTACATTTTTACAATTTTTTACTAGATTGTGCCATATTTTCAAATTTGGCATATAAAAGAAATACTCGCTTTATTTGAGTTTTCTGCTTATGCATATTATAGTCTATGATAAAGTCAATTTGAAAAATAATGCAGCTATAATTGTGTGGGTATACTGGTAAGGATGTCAGAGTGTAGTTTGCATGTGTTTATTGAAAATTTAATTTGTGTAATTAGTTTGAAAGAAATTATATCATACTGGCAATCAAAAATCCCACTCCATGTATGAGTCACACCCTTGGCAGGGTCATAGGGCCATGTGAAAACTATGACAAAGGTCAAAGAAGGCTTTAAGGTTGTTCTTTTTGACCAAACACGCATCTTAACCCTTACTTGCACTTTTTCACTTGTTATTGTTTTTGTACGGAGATAAGTTACGCTTGAATTTGAAGTAGATGTTCAGAAGCCCCTAAACACATTATTTTAGTTTTCACCACAAGAAAATACTGATTTTTTAGTCTGGTAGATTTTATACAAAGTTTGAGTTCACACAGGTATCCTCACACCCAAACCTATAAATATGTGGTGCTTGAGGGGTTGATCATTTCATTGTTTGAAGAGACGTTACTCAGCAGAGGAAGCTCTGAAACTAGTGCTGCCCACTGACACTGAGCACACAGGTGCATTAGAAGCCGAGGATGTAAAGAAACCGATTTGTAAAGTGTTAAAATTCTGAAAATGAATAAATATTTGGTATCTATGGATAGAACAGATGCTGGTTAAAAAATTGACATCAGTGAAAGTGGAAAAAATATTAATATATAATATTTTTAGGACAGTTTTTTGGCATGGACATTTTTGTCCATTATTGACCGAAGTGTTATTTTTTGTAAAAAATCGGACACTACATAAAAAATATAAATGCCTCAAAATTAATGTTGTTGTTCTTCATTGACCCACCCAAGAATCTAATAAGCAAAGAAAAAAAATTCTGCTTAGCATTTAGTTTATGAAAATTAACTATTTTTAATTTTTTCATAAAAAAAAACACCTATGGCATTATGTAAACAAACCAGCATTTAAAGGGTTAAAGTTCTTAAAATTAATGAATATTTGGTATCTATGGATGGAACAGATGCTGGTTAAAAAATTGACATCAGTGAAAGTGGAAAAAATATTAATACATCATATTTCTATGACAGTTTTTTTGGCATGGACATTTTTGTCCATTTTTAACCTAAGTGTAACTTTGTTTTTTGTTTTTTAATGCACAAGGGCTAATATTAACGTGGGTCCTGAAGATATTGCCCAGTCATAACCCTTCATTCCACAGATATTCTTCTGAGCTTTTCTCTTTTGTATAGTCTCATCTCTCATCTTCTTCATTCTTTCTTCAAATCTCCCTCTTGCTCGTTCTCTCTGCTCCGTCATACGCCCCAATGCTATTGTTTGCTGGTGTTAGACTAACTTCCAAACAGTTTTTTTTTTTTTTTTTTTTAACAAAATATCTCCTTGAACGTACTTCCGGTTTCCGCATTCTTCAAAACGCTTATGCTGTATGTCCCTGTTCTACTTATGAAAAAAACTAAACTGGCGCCATGTTCATTCCGTAAGTTGAAGTAAGAATACCTGCAGACATGCAGTTTCATTTTTATCACAGGGAAAAGAGTGTAATCAGTTATTTTCATCTAACATCCCTAAACAGAATATCGCGCAGTGAAGTGCTTTAAACTGTAGCTGATATTTGTGTGATTGTTGACAGGAAATCAAGGAGACACGGCGCAGACATGAGACGCGCCTAGTGGAGGTAGACTCAGGCCGTCAGATGGAGTACGAGTTTAAACTGGCTCAGGCGCTTGCTGACATGAGGCAACAACATGACGACCAGATCAAACTCTACAAGGAGGAGATGGAGCAGACATATGTGGCCAAGGTGATTGCACACATTTTACAATAGCACATCCAAACAGATGTCTTGTGACATTTCTGCTGCATGTGTGAAGAAGTGTTTCCTGAAGTTTTTGACTTCCTCCGAAAGCTTATTTAGTTCCTCTTTGCATTTCTCTAAAATTTCTGAGTGTGTTTCAGCTGGAGAACGTCCGTCTGTCATCAGAGATGAACAGCTCTTCAGCCAGTATGGCCCGCGAGGAGCTGCGGGAGTCCACTCTGAGAGTTGAGAGTCTAGCCGCTCAACTCGCAAACCTGCAGAAAGAGGTATACGTCTTACAGGAGTACACCAGCTGACAAGTTTCATCTTTTATATATTGAGGCACTTTCCCACACTATTAGAGAAGTCAAGTTCCTCCTTGTTGGTGCTCCTCATTATACCTTGTTCACTTGTTATAGTGCTTGTTCATTCTTGATCAGCTCTAAACTTTCATTTAATCCTGTCTGACCTTCTTCAGGAAGTGAAATTTTTGACTAACGAGACATTCGCACTGTTACTCTAGCTTTACTTAAGATCTTGTTACAGAGTTTGCATGCATGCTGTGCTGTAGAAGTGAAACTGAACATGATTTAGTCTTTGGATATATTATAGTTAGGGCTGTAACAACTAATTGATCAAATTGATTATAATTGATAATGACAATAATAAACAACTTGATTTATCACGTCTGTGCATCATAACCATCTGCCATTTCTGTGGACAAATGCATATGGAAATGAATGTTGGTTACCAGTTTTGATTTTCAAAAAATACACGGTCAATGTGAACAAACTGTTTGATTTCCAGTAGGGATGTAACAATATCAAAATCTCACGATACGTTAATACCTCAATATAAAGTCCACGATACAATATTGCGATTTTATTAAAAATAAATAAAAAAAAAAATACACATGAAGACTTGGAAAAAAGTGCCTTAAATGTTAAACAATGATTGAACATTACAATGATGTACAAATTAACAATGTCCTCTTTTCTTTATACTCTAATCATAACTGTTGCTTAGAGGTATGAGGTATAGTATGAGGGGAGTTAAATGACCTAAAAATTATCAAATAAAATAATTGCACCAGCTGGACCTTGACAAAGGTAACATCTTATTTTTTTTCTAACATTCTCAAGAGTTGTATTTGTTAACATTTGTTAATGCACTGTGAAGTAAAATGAACAAATCTCGCCTCTCGCCATCTCTTGTTTGAAACCTGAAATTGCAGTCATATGCGGAACAGTTATCTGTACGTGCGTTGTGCATCGGCACAGCTCGTCCGTGCAGATGAATCTAATACTTGCCGTCAGTCACCACACCGGTGTGGATACTGTACTTCAGAATCACAGATTCTACGTCCTTGAAAGTATGACCAATATAAGAAATTTCACTGGAAAATATCATCTGAACAAGTAACATGTCTGCCACTTTTGTTCTGACCAACTGAGGAAAAAGGCATTAGGCCTACAATAAATTGCGCTGCCAATGATGATTTAAATCTAATGATCGTTTAGCTTGGATCCTGCTAAACCGTGCAAATTATTATTACTGTTATACTTTGTTCTCAAATCGTTAATGTTAACAACATCAGCATCCGCATTACTATAGCCCTATTCGGACGGGATTAGTTTTACATGGGGAGGTGGGGGTACAGTAATCATTACCAGAGCTTCTCAGTGATTTTAGTCCTGTCCGAATGTGCAATCTCTGTAATCATTATGGACAATGTCAGTAAAAATTACGGCAACTTTTACCTTCTGTAAAAAGGTCCGGAAAAATTATCAGGTAATACTAATCCAGTTCGAATAGACACGCTGTAAATATGTATGGTAAAATTCCATCATTTCCTGTTTAAAAGTACTTTTCTGTGCATTTTTCAAGCATGGAAGCACTTGAATAAACATTCGTTTGTGTTGTAGGTGGTGGGACAGATCTGTGGCAAACCTCGTATTTTCTACATACCATTCAGAGCAAAAAGATCGAAGCACTTGTCAGAGGCACAAAACTAATTTTATCTTTAGCTAAGTTACCATCATAATCCAATCAGAATTAATAAGTCATTTGACCAGACCTAACCGTTACATATATAATCTAAATATATAAACTATATATTTGCACCAGGTTTGCGCACATGGTATCAAAGCATTGTACCCACATGACGACAGGGAGGTGACTGCGGTGCGTAAATCGAGTTACCCCTCCCACTTCTGCTAGTTTTACTGACATGACTTGTTCTGTGAGAATTGGCCAATTAATATTACAGACATCCTGAGGTAAAATTGCATTACTCCACCTCCCCATGTAAAACTAATCCCGTCCGAATAGGGCTTATGACCGCGTATATTAGCGTTACCTGTAGCATTATCCGCTACCAGCAGCGTCCTCACGTAATAAAACAGATTAGCCTGGACTCCTTCCTTTCTGTTTACGGACGTGATGCAATGACACACAGAGGAACTGCTGCATGCTCAAATTTCCCGCGGAAATCCACAATGTCGCTCTTATTATAAAACATTATTACAAGCTTACCGTTGTGAATCGAGTGAAGATAATGAGACGGTTTTGAACACTGGCTGGTTATGTACTTGCTCAAATTGATTTTGGATAATTTAACCAAAAGTTACGGACTGCAGCTTTAACTAACATTTACAAAGATTAACAAATACAGTAACAAATCTAATACATTAACAAATTAACGTTATTGTAAACGGTTACAAAAAATTCAACACACATAAGATGCTTGAACGCACATGTAAGATCCACACAAGTGAAGCAATATTTTAAGTTTGATTCATAGACTTCATTTGTTTTTAAAAGAAATTCAGTGATATACATTTTTAACAGTAATTTGTTGTACCTAGTGCGTTCTCTCTCTCTCTCTCTCTCTCTCTCTCTCTCTCTCTCTCTCTCTCTCTCTCTCTCTCACTCACTCACTCACTCACTCACTCACTCACTCACTCACTCACTCACTCACTCACTCACTCACTCACTCACTCAAATGAGCTTTATTAGCACGACTGTGAATCACAGTGTTGCCAAAGCATTAACATATTATACATAAATAATAAACAAACAAAACCTATATGTATACATGTTACATGCAGCAATGCAAACAAATCCATCTTAGTAAATTAATAAATTAAGCAGGTCTCTAGAGTTATCTATCTCTAATTTTGTGAATGGCTAACACATATTTTGCAGCCAGTGTAGCTGTGTTATCATCTTCACCAAGCATGACGGGCATTTTCTCAGTATCACTAAGTTCAATGAATGATGGAATTAGTGTTCCAAGTATGGAGAGAAATGTTTCTCTTGCATTGCGATATTTAGGACAGATGAGTAGGAAGTGTTTCTCATCCTCTATTTGCTGTAGATCACAGTGTCTACAGATCCTCTGCTCTCTCGCTGTCCATGTTTGTCTGTCTTCCTCTCTATTTCTAGATTATGGTCACTTAATCTGTATTTGGAGAGGATTTGTCTTTCTTTAAATTGTTTGATTATTAAATTGTCAATTTAGTGGTTCTATTTAGGGTGAGTAACATTTGGAGTTTATTTTGGATCTCAAAATGTGCTTTTTAGTGATTCATCATGAGTATCTTTTAGATTTGTCAATTTCTTTAATAGTATTAGGGTTGTAGCTGTGGTCAATTGGGAATTGAGTTTCATCGACAGGTTGAAGAGCGAGTGTGTTTAGAGGATGAGATTCTGCTGAGATTTCATTGGCGAGGAGGGCTTTATATTGGACTGAATCAGGATCAGACTGATGGAGGTGATGCCAGAACTGAACACATCTCTTCTGGATCTCAATGTTCAGTGGGTTCAAACCTAATTCAGCCCTACAGGCGTCGTTGGATTTGCTTCTGTGAACCCCTAAAATGTTTTTGCTAATTTCCAATTGTAGTTTTTCTACTGAAGTTTTATCCCAATTTCTAAAAATTTGTACTGGTCCCCAAATTTCACATCCATATAAAAGAATTGGTTTAATTATTGAATTGTGTAATTTTATCCAAGTTTTAATGGGTAATTTTAAGTGACCGCATCGTGACTTTATAGCATAAAAAGCCCTCCGAGCCTTTTCACTGTGTTTTGACAGCCAGACCAAAGCTTCCCGAAGCGCTGATGTCGATGCCCAGATAACTGTAGCTGGTGCTATGCTGTAGGACCTGGCCTTTATAAGTGAACTGGTGTTTGTTTGCCTGAGATCTGGGGCCTGAAGTATAAACGTTGCATACGCACAAAATGGGCATAGGAATATGCATACGCATTTTTCCACGCACATATCGGGATTTATAAAAAATAAACTTGGCGTAAATAAGTGCGCACCGTAAGGATGCTCTTGACCGTGTGTACGCACTCTTTTAGAAGAGTATGTGTTTTGGCGACACCAACTGGCCCAAATAGGATAATTTAGAAGTTTTTCATTTTAAATAGTTATTGCTATTACATCACCCAATAAATCAAATTGCATCAACCTGAATTATCATTATCAGCATTAACCCAGGTGCAAATACTTTGAATTTACAAATATTTTTATTTTTTTTATTTATTTATTTTTTTTAATGAATGGGCTATAAAAAGGTATGTGCGTATATAACATATCATCATAATGGATGCCCCCCCCCCCCAGGGGAGACAAAAGTGATATGAATTGAGATAGTTCGATCACTTTTCCAGTGACACGCTGTTTTATGACAGCGAGGAGCGCTGGAAGCACAATAATTCCTCTTTAAACTAAACTGCAGATGTTATGACAAAAATATTTTTTCGAGAATGACGATCAGTGATGCACACTTAACTTAGATATTATGGAAGACACTGCTGGATTCGGTGGTCAAACGGTCCGTTGTCCAGTTTGAATAGGTCCAATAATATCTTACTGTACAACTACAGCTGCAGGAGGTGTTGATGTCGTGTGAAGGGTCTTCAAATAATTACTATTTGAAGGATATAATTTGAGGAAAACGGTAAGATTTGCATGTTTTCTTTTTAAAATACTTTGTCAGTGACGCGCCGAGACAGACAATTGTATTTACACTGCAATAAATAAGTGCCTATAAATAATAGCCTATAAACTTCCTAAAAGAGATTTTCACCTTATCAGCAAAACTGCATAAATTTGATTTGAATTGTTTAAAACTCAAAAAAAATTCAAATACTATCTGGCCAGTGGAAATGAATGAATCAGCTCTATTCTAAAACCTTTATCTGAAGTATTTTATACAATTTTGTTTTTTTGGATATTTTGATATATTTATTCTAAAACAAAGAGGATATTGGATTATCTTTATCAACATAATGTGTGGCACAAATTGCATTTATAGTCCATATCTAATATTTTCCAATGTCTTGTATCTTTGACTGTTAACCGTGGATGTCATGTGGATGGGAACATGTATGGAAATGAGATGCAGATGAGGTTATGCATAGTAAAACTAGGCGTCGTAAACTCCATATATGGTGATTTCGGTGAGGAGACGGGGTGGAGATATACGTCGCACACTCTTCCACAGACTGGGATTTATAAAAGGATTTGTGTGCAGGTTCTGGCGTACGCATGGTTTTATAAATCAGATTTTTTTTGTGCGTACGCAGAATCTAGCTTTTGCGCGTACGTACACTTTTAGGATGAAATCTATGCAAAGTTTTATAAATGAGGCCCCTGGCCTTTTTCTGGAACACCATTACTCTGGTTTTGTCCAGATTGACTGTCAGGGCCCACTCATGACAGTACTGTTCCAGCAGAGACAGGCTTTGCTGGAGACCCTCAGGTGTGCGGGACAGCAGGACCAGATCATCTGCGTACAGCAAACATCTGACCTCTGTGTGGTGTAGAGTGAGGCCGGGGACGGTAGAACGCTCTAGCACTGATGCCAGATCATTTATGTAGATGTTGAATAGAGTCGGACTCAGACTGCATCCCTGCCTCACTCCACGTCCCTGCTGGAAAAACGCAGAATTTATTTTTACTGCACATTTACTGTCGGTGGGATTGTATAGTGTCAAAAGTTTTCCCACCAATGCCAATTTGTAGGAGTTTGTACAGTAAACCGTCATGCCAAATTGAGTCGAATGCTTTTTTTAAATCTACAAAACATGCAAATATTCTTTGTTTGTCCTTGATGTTTTTGTTAATTAGTGTGTGAAGAGAATAGATGTCGGATGGATCTGCTGTATTTTATCATAGAACACTGTCCGTATGTCCGTGTCTTGGAGCAATCTGTCAGGAAGTGCAGTTCTGTTTCCATCTGATTCAGATCACCGTGTGAACACAATCTCTGTTCCGGGGGCAGCCATGTTTTTCTGTGTCTGCCCGTCTCTATCATCAGCTTGTGTCCGCTGAGTCTGTATATGGTCAACGTGCTTCTGAGTTTCTTATCTGACACTGTGTACAGATACTCTGCCATACTGTACTCTCTCTTTAGTGCTGAATAGCATTGCATTTTACTCTGTTGTTGTGTTTGGGTTTGCCAATGAGTGATGTAATTCTGTTTGATTTGTGCAGTAATCTGATTGATTCTGATGTTGTGGTTCAGAGTATCAGTAGATGTTTGTGAAACATCCAGACTGAAGTTCTGGATCAGCTGAGGGAAGGGGTTGCTTTCTTTGTTCATCTCTTGGTATTGCAGGGCTTTATAATGATATGATTGGGGGTCACTTGGTTTCAGATGTTTCCAGAATTTAATTGCCTTTTTTTGTATCTTAATGATTAGAGGGTATTTGCCTAATTCTGCTCTGCATGCATTATTTGTTGTATGCCGGTGCACATGTAATATGGTTTTACAGAGTTCTGCATGCAGAGTCTCAATTGGATGTTTTTCCCATTTGGTGAGATCTTGATTTGAATTTGTCAGTGGACCCCATACCTCACTGCCATAAAGTGCAATGGGCTCAATTAATGATTCTATTTTCAGCCAAATTCTAATAGGGATTTGTATAGGACATTGACGTTTTATGGTGTAGAAGGCCCTGCGTGCTTTGTCTCTCAGTTCTGTCACAGCATTCTTAACGTTTCCTGTGGAAGTGATTTTCTAACCCAGGTAGTTGTAGTGTGATGTGTGTTATCTGGTTAGTGCCTAATGTAAATGTGTGTTGTGTTCCCTGGGATCTGGATCTTTTCTGAAACACCATAATTTTGGTTTTATTCAGGTTGACCGTCAGGGCCCAGGTCTGGCAGTATTGCTGTAGCAGGTCCAGGTTCTGCTGTAAACCGTGTTGAGTGGGAGACAGCAGAACCAGATCATCTGCATACAGCAGGCATCTGATCTGTGAGTTGTGTAGGGTGAGGCCAGGGGCTGCAGATCGCTCCAGACTGCTCGCCAGTTCATTGATGCAGATGTTAAATAATGTTGGGCTTAAGCAGCAGCCCTGTCTCACTCCACGCTCCTGGGAAAGATACCTTGTACGTTTAGTGCTGATTTTTACACCACATTTACTTTGAGTGTACATTGATTTGATAAGGTCATAGGTTTTACCTCCTATGCCACTTTTAATAATTTTGTAAAATAGTCCTTGGTGCCAAATTGAGTCAAAAGCTTGTTTGAAGTCGATAAAGCATGCATATATTTTACCTTTATCTTGGTCAACATGCTTTTCCAATTAGAGTATGTAACATAGATGTGATCAGATGTACGGTAATTTGGTAAAAATCCGGTTTGACTTGTGATCAGTATATTGTGTGTGGTGATGAAGTCTAATAGTCGAGCATTTATTATGCTACACAATAACTTTCCCATGTTGCTGCTTACACAGATGCCTCTGTAGTTGTTATGATCACATTTATCTCGGTTTTTAAAGATTGGTGTTATCAAGCCTTGATTCCAGATGTCAGGGAAGTAACCTACACTCAGAACCACTTTGAATAGTTTAAGAATGGCCAATTGGAATTTACTGCTTGTGTTTTATCATTTAATTTAATATCCCATCAGGTCCAGATGCTTTTTTGTGTTGGAGTTTTTTAGTTCTTTATCAGTTATTGGGAAATCTAATGGGTTTTGGTTATTTTTGATTGTTTATTAAACAATCAACCAATTGAAAAAAATAGAATTAAGTACAAACACACACACACTGTGAGCAAATTCAAACAATGTTTGGAAATTACTTTCCTATATTTCTCCTTTTTGGATTGCCAGGTTTTGTTTTTTTTTTTTGTTTGTTTGATCCAATTTTCCCAAAACTGGTTTGTGTTCACAGACTTCTTGATTTATTGTCAGTTGTTTTTGGGTGTATTGGGATTTTTTTTTTTTTTGGTGTCACTGTAAAGAAGGCGGATCTCTACATTATTTGGATCTTTGTGTTTCTGATTTGACAATGTTCTCCGTTTTTTGCGAATAGTTTGGCAGTCCTGATCTGATTTGATGGTCCTGGTTTGGCAGTCCTGATTTGGCTGCTAAGTGCTTTCTGATATTCTTCAGCGCTGTTTTTTTTTTTTTTTTCAAAGATTAATTATCATGCACCTCACTCACTCACTCACTCACAATTTTGCTATTGTGATACCATGATATTGATGATACTGTTACATCCATAGTTTCTAGCATTCTTCAAAATATCATGCGTTCCACAGAAGAAAGTAAGTCACAAGGTTGAGTGGATAACAGATTTTTCATTTTGGGTGGACTATCCCTTTAAGTAATAAATTCCTATTCGATGTGCAATTAGATTTGATTACCTTGCTTGTTTTTCTTGCCCTTTTAACAGGCACGTGCTTGGCAGGATCAGATCAGTGAACTGGAAGCGGCTCTGAGCCGTGAGAAAGATTTGAGCCGCAGGTTACTGGCAGAGAAGGAGCGAGAGATTGCTGAGATCAGAGCCAAGATGCAGCAGCAGCTGGATGAGTATGAGCAACTGCTGGATGTCAAACTGGCACTAGACATGGAGATCAACGCTTACAGGAAGCTGCTGGAAGGAGAGGAGGAAAGGTGACATACGCCAACACTGTTCATGCAAGAAGAGGTTTTGGCTTTTGACCAAGTGTTTTGGGGTTTCATGACCCTTTTAATAATCCTCTCTGTTGCCCTTCAAAATGTTTGATGTAAACAGATATGTATAGGCTGCACATCATTGAAAACACTAAAGGTACTCGTTAATGTTATTCATAAGTGAAAGTTATTTTTGCATTTTTCAGACCGATTTCTGTTTTCCAGTTTGAAAAGCTGAGTCGGAGCAATGTCACAAAATCTGACGTAATCGTGTACTTTTGGCCCAAGTAAGGGCATGGTCGAATATGCTGATGAAGACCGTTTCAAGCAATTCTCGACATATATTCATGACATAAAGCTAATTTAATCAAATCACTGCGCTGTAGTATGCATATGATTATAACTGCAGTATTATGCGTGAGGAAGTATCACTTTTCTCGCCTCTGTCTCTTGTCAGAGACACATCGTTGGTGTTCGTTTCCTCAGTGCTACAACACAATGTGTTTTCCTGAGACGCGACCAGAGCAGAGGTTTGTGTCCATGTGGATTGTTTTGCTGTGATTTACCTGCACAAATGGAAAATGTTTGCGTGAGATGTCACAAGTGTGGCTCATTCATCCTCTGCCTGCTCTAGCTGCTTTCAAACACACGAGCCATATGTAGGCTATTTTTCCTTCAGCACAGTAAGCACGTGGTGTTTGTATTTTGCTCGCAATGCAGTCAGAGCTGGAGTTTGAATACAAACACATGAAAAAATACGATTATGATATACATGTGGAACGCGCATATCTGTTTCAGCCCGGAGCTTTGCGTTGTTTAACACCAGCCACGTGGCACATAGCTCATACAGAATAAAGTATCTGTGTTTAAAGTTTTTATTTGACGCATTCTCCTGCACCAAACATTAACCAGCACGGTGTAGTTATGCGCACACATTTCATCTAGTCGTCTTCAAATGAATTATATGTGCAAACTGGACACTGATACAGTGGTGTAGCCTATCTAAAGGCGACAACACCATTATTCTAATAGACAAGACTTATTTTGAGACCGCAGTGCTCGTAAACATAATCAAAGTATTATTAGCCCTATTAAATATTCTTTCGCATTTCTCCCTTGTGCTTGGGAGTTTGTCATTTTCTCCATGCTTATATTTTAATATTCATTATTCTGTATAATGAGTGTGTTCTATGTCTGTGCTTCATTGGTTGTTCTTTCCCCTCTACACTCCCACTTTTCCAGAGCTTTACACGCCCATTTTACATTACACAATGTTAGATTTTGCTGTATTTGGCCGTGCAGTCGTTTGGGTGGCTCGCCAATGTATTAGATTTCTCTAATACATAAAATAAGTAAGCTTTACCAGAGTTCTTGTGGGGAGAAGAATTTATTGAAGGTAGTGTAGCACAGTTCTTCAGCAGTGATGTTAGCGTGTCAGCCTTCAAAACATCTTAACCCAAAGTTCTGTCTGTGGGACAGAACTTTATACATGAAGACAAAAGGGTTACAAACAATAGAACACTGTTAGGACCTCCTACAGGAGATCGATCTACCCTGTGATCTGCTCTGAGCAATGCTGTTTCTTTGTCATTCACACCCATCAGTTTCTGTGGGCCATACGTCTGTATGGGCCATTTGGTTCACACCTTTACAAACACAGAGTTGATTGCATCTGAGGCACAGTCACAATGTAAATGCATCTAACTAAAGATAATGAAAATACACAATCTTTCAATCCCTCCTCTGATCATTTTTGATCATAAAACAAACTTCCATAAATCATGTATACAGCATGCTGCATACAGGTTTCATTACTTAATGTAATGACAGAATAAGTGTTTATGATGAAGACTGCATCCTCCTGAATGCTTGAGCCTTTCTTATTTTGACATTGTGGTCTTGAAGTGGCGGATAGTGTTGTTTTCTGTGGACATTCAGGCACGTTCAGCTAGGTGGCCAGTGCAGTGCGGCCTAGGCGTTGGTCGTCTTTGGTCATCATCTGGAGTGCTGAAACACCTGCAATCACACAAAAGAGAAAAGGGAAACGTATCTTGCCAAGGAAAATATTTTAATCAAATAACACTTAACTGCTTCTAAAACTGTCCCCATTTAATATTGGCAGGACACTACTGTGTTTATCAGTGGATGTATGTTTATGTCTTCGTCCTCAGGCGACAAGCTAGAGCCTAAACCCTAGTCCCGCCATTTCTGGACTCTGATAAACACTACTGCCATCTATCCCTCATCTCTAGGTAGATGTTTCAAATCCCACTGGCTCACGTCAACCACTTTTCTTTTCTTTGCACCTTAACTGCTCCATCAGCTACCAAGAGATCCTGATGTGGGCTTTTCCACCTGGATTCTCGCCATGGCCTCTGAGTTTTTTTTAATTGTTACTTTACCATGGCCCCCCTTTGGAGGTGTCAAAACTTTATCCTTGGCATTGTGTACTGCCAGGCTGAGTCTTTCATCAGTTTGGACAAGGCTGTCAGATGTTAGATTTTCATTGGGCATGGGCCGGCCTGTGACATGTCCAAAGAAGCTTATTCCTGTTTTCCTGTGGTCATCCTGACTGCATTGGTTGTCTTCATGCAGTTCAACTCCACTTTCCATCAATGATATTTTTTTCTTCTTTGTGCACTTCATTCTGCATCTGTTTAATGTCTGATTGTCTGTCTTGCACTAGTTGTCTTAATGCCGCTGTATGTGCACCTCTCTCCTTTATGGCTTGTGTAGCAGCACCGTCTACTAGGACATCATCTTTGGCTTCAGTTGTTGAGACTTCTGTGTATGCTTTCACCTTTGGGATGGGGTCTTCATTTGTGTTTTTTGCATAGACATGGAGTACATCAGTTGTTGGATGAGATGTCACTAGTTGGTAGGGATGTGTCACTATTTTCTAATATTCGATTAGTCAATTTAATTATAGAATATCCAATAGGTTGTGCGATTGTAGTCTTAAAAAAAATCCTCATGTTTCCAATGATGACACGTTCATGTAACCAGAGGGAGGCGCGCGCTGCCAATAACGCACCTAAAAAGCTGTTAACAGCAGAACATAGACAAGCGTGGCATATAACACAGACGTTAAAATCAGTGTTCACACGACACACATGCCGTCATTCAGGTTGTTCACAATGATATAACGAGTTTGGTCAGACTAAAATCAATATGGCTTGAGGTAAGCTTGCTGCGATAGTCGGTGTTGCCGGTGTTCAGGAACAACATCGGTATCATAACTTGTCACCGCTCCCGAATTGGCGCTAATTTGAAAGTGAAAGTAAAATCCCCTCAGCCATTCATGGTGCGTGTCCACAAAAAGGTGCCGGACTGGACAAAAGCGAGGCGAACGCCGCAAGCGAGCGACACTGATAGTCCACACTGGCGGAGAGCGAGTGTTTTCAGTTTATTCCTCCGGAAGCTCAACGTAGGAATTAATTGAAAGCGCTTGCTCTGCTTCGCACTGTTATGAATGTCCATTCAGATTTTACTTTCACTTATATTAACGAACATATTAATATGTTTTAGCACATTACAATCATTATATGGCTTGAGTTAAGACAGCATATTCTCCAATGAATTAAACAGTTTATCAATATCATACAGATTGAAAGCATGAATGGTCTCTCTCCCACTGTTTGTGTATTGATGCGTGGGTGCGGGGAGGGGTGCGATTTTCGAAGAATAATCGAATAATTCCCAGCGATTTTCGAATATTATTTTTGCTTGAAATGCCCATCCCTACTAGTTGGTGCTGCAGAGAGAGGTTCTTCAGTTTTCCTGCAGCTCAAAATCTTTCAGCAGAGTCTGCTTTTGCTTGTCTGTCAACTGCTGAAACCTCTTCAACAAGTTGTCCTCATCACTTTGTGTTAAAATCAACTTGCAATCACGAACCCAGTGTCCTCCTTCGTTGCAGTACCTGCATCTTCCTTGAATATGTGAGATACCCAAAAGCAAAAAGTCATGTTCTTCATACCCCATTGTCCTGTTGTTGAATGACAAGGTTTTGGTTTGCAAAGCTCTGAGATTGACTTCCTGTGTTCTTTCAATCTTTGCTGACCATTCAACAATCTGCATGAATGCTGTTCCAATGCTGTCCCAGTCATCATACCTGATTTTAAGGGCTTTAGAAATCTCAGGTTTCAGTCCATTTACAAATGTGGTTTTAAGAGGCATGCTGGTATCTTTACTGAGATCTTCATTGTTGTTCACACCGGCATATTCCAACCAAATTTGTATGAAGCATTCTTCATACTCAGCAACACTTTCTCCTGTCTTCTGCATGCATGAGGTAATTTTAGCCCAATTAACCTCTGCAGGTTTCAGTTCAAACAAGAATGTTCGTACAGCTTCCCATCCAGCCTCAATGTTCGCTTGAGACTCACCAGTCCTTCTTTCAACACTTTCTGTTAATCTGTTTTGGTCATTGTCCCTTAAGTTCACATTAACAATCATCACTCCGTCTAGTGGGTGCAAATTGTAGATTTTCTGCAAACGCTGAAGAATTGCCAGGCTTTCCGTGGTTGTTTGTACACATCTGGCAAATCTTTTGACCATTTGTCAACTTGCTCTGGAGTAGCTGGCTGGTATGTTCTGTGTGGAACATATTTCTTTACCACTTTTGTGACAGTTCGAGTTTGTCGTTCACCATTTTCCTCATACTCCTCCTCATTGTCAATTTCAACTTCAGTCCTTCTGTTTTTGACAATTACAGGAGCAAGCTGTAATGTACCTTAGGTCATTTATTAGCTCAATTTAATTGTTACAGGGAATAAGAATTGAATCAACTGCAAATGATTCACTGTGAATGATTCAGAATTGATATTTAACACTTCGTCAATTATTCGTCCAGCGAAAATTGAGGTTAGAGTATTTTACCAATTCTGGATAAAATATTATTTTGTGGCCAACAGTAACAATATTTTATTATGATTATTATTGTAATCATTATATTTTAAGCAAGAGGTAACTTGATCTTTTAAGTTTATGACAGTAATTTGACAAATCATAAAACAAGGTTTGACTACTTCTAATGATTACAGGAAACTAAGGCTAAACGCACACACACATACACATACACATTCGCGGAGTTGATGAGTTATGAAAAGTCCCAAGTTCAGTGTTAACTTAACTCATAACCTGAGGAAAATCACAAAAGCAGAGCTTTGGCTTGATTCTTTAGGTTTAAAGGAGTTTCACCAGTTTCCAGCAAGAGAGAGAGAAGTTTGCTTGTACCTGCGTTTGCTCTGACAGCTGAGGTAATTGGGTTGTTCCGTGACTCGCGTACAGCGGAATCCCGTTCTGGATTGGCTGTCTTTCAGGTGACGTCTTCTCGGGAAAGCCCTGTAGGTTGCGCGGAAGCTTTGAAGGATGCTGCTGGCTGGTGCAACGCGCTGTTCTGAGCGTCTGGCTTGAGCGGCTCTCTTCTTGGGAAACTTTGGTCCGATATTTCACAGAGGGTTTTGGAGTCTAGATGTGACGGCTGTTGAATGATCAGCGGCGCAGCTCGTGTTTGAAGTCGGGTGTTAGATGGAAAATCAGCCCCAGTCAATCAGTTATCAATGACCCATGCGACTTTTCCGCCGTGGTCAAAGTAGCGGTGCTTCGGCTACCAGGCTTCAACGACTGTGCTTCAGTCCAGCTTCTGACCGATTTCGATCGATTTCTGACTTCCAGCTTCTGACATTAGCTTGTTCGTACAGCATAGTTTTAAAGGAGCAATTCTGGCTCCATCCTTCAGATGCGATCCTCCAATGAGACGTTGCTGCGGAGATTAGACATGCCTCGTCTATTGTCTATTGATCACATCGCGTGATATCTGCAGAACATTCTCCTGTTTTATTAACAACTTTATAAAGTTTCTTAATATTTTCCTGATACTGAATTTCAATGTTTCATTCACACAGATTTACAGAGAATTATAAATTCTGCATTTAGAGCTCAAACACGACACACTTCTTTCACACATATTACTAGACTGACCTAATTAAAACAATGATTATAAGAGAAAGATGCATACAGGAATACAAACATATAATGCATTGAATCCAACATGTCAGTAATCACATCATAGCAAATGTTATTCTGGATATAGTTAATACTTTAAGTAATTGACAGTTGTCCCTTTTGAGGTTCAAGATTGAGCCCTTAAGCATAGTTTAAACTTTGACCGGAGTCACGAGTGACCGGGTCAGGATGGATTGCTCACACAAGGGAGGTATTGATAGGACAGATTCGTCTTTAAATCCATTGATGGGTGTTTTCCTGTTCCGTCCGATAATACAAGAGGGTTTTGTGAGAGAATCAATAGATTTAATGTGATCAGATCCATGTGATGGGTTCTGATTAGTTTATTGCTGATGAGCTAAGAAGTCCTTTAGACAGAGTCCTTTGTTAAGAGAAGTCACGTCATCACTTCTGTTAAGGCTAGGTGTTTCCTGTCAGGAAATGGATCTTTTGGACCAAATGAAGCTTTGTTCAATCATGTTGTTCATTGATAAAGTCATTGGTAAGTTCTGTCGAGCGGGCCCTACAAAGCCTAACCTTCAAGTTGTCCTTTATGATATCATCATGTGTGTTGACATCGCTGTCAGAGTTCACTGTGGAACTTTCTCCAAGCAGATAAAGGTCTTGTTGATCCTCATTCTTCTGGAGATCACTGAATGGATAGAGAAACTCTTGTTCTGCTTTGCTGCTAGATCTTATGGAATGACTTTTTTTTTTCTTTTTTTTCAGAACAGTCTTTTGATTCCAATCGTTTGGAAAGCAAATTTAACAACTTGGTCTTCTCATTTAGTAGTCTTTCTTTGTCTGTCTTTTCATTCTGCAATTGTTCAGCCAGTGCTCGAACCTTTGCTTTCTCTGCTTTGTTCTCACGTAGTAATTTGTCAGTCTCACACTTCTGTAGATGCTTTTGAATTTGTTTAACCAAAATTACAGACAAGCCATCTCTGTTTTGTGTTTGCTCTTGAGCGCTGCATCTTTCCATAAGCCCTTTTAATGTCCGGCAAGGCCCATTGTCCATTCTCCGAGTGCCTAATGTTGTACTTCTGGCAGATGTCACCCTGGCACTTAAGTCCCAGCCTTTTGTCCAAATATTCATTCAGATTTTCCATCATTTGATCAATAGTAACATTTGGAGGTTCTGTTCCATGTCTTTCTGTTGTTGGTCTCAATGCAGGGCCATTACCCTTGTTTCGTGCAGACTCAGCCATGGCAAGTACAGGAGATGTGCCCTCAGAGGTGTGAAACAGAACAAAAGGTGTTAGTGTTAGACTGACCATTTCAGATACACAGACAAATCAAACATGTTTCCAAAATACAAAATTGTGTATTATGGACTCGACTTGTAGTCCTAACAAGTTTTCAATATTACTGTTAAGACAAAACATTCATTTTCCTTGTTTCATTTCTGAAAACTTCTGACTGAAAAGACTTGTTCTATTCTTTTTGAGTCCTAGCTCACAAGACTGAATTTGTCTCTTAGACAATTTACTTTAGATCTTTCCGTATCTTTCATCGGAAGGCTAACCAACTTAGTTCCATGGCTTTATGCCATCATCTTCTAACCCAGTTAGAACATTTATTTCAAAACTAAAATAGTGGCTACTGAATTGGCACCCAGTCAAGAAATTATAATTCTTGCAGCAACATTAGTTCCAAGACATTCTATGGTTTCTACAGTCTCTGGATGAATGGACTAAACTGTTTCTTTAACAAAGAGAAAGGACCAAGCCTTTGCTTCTACAATCTCTTAATGAACGGACCAAATTGTTTCTTAAACAATTCCTACACACTCCAGAGAAAGGACCAAACCGTGTACTATATATCTGTGGCTCCTACAGTCTCATGAGAATGGACTAAACCTCTTCCTTAAATGATTCCTACAGACTCAAGAGAACAGGGCCAAGCTAGAAACCTTATCTATAGCTTCTACAGTCTCAGGAGAATGGACTAAATCATTTAAAAGGTTCCTACAGACTCACAAGAAAGGCCCAAGCCTTGTACTACATATCTATGGCTCCTACAGTCTCATGAGAATGTAAGAATCATTTAAGAAAAAGGTTTAGTCCAGACTTAAGAGAACAGGGCCAAGCTATAAACCTTATTTCTATAGCTTCTACAGTCTCAGAAGAATGAACTAAACATTTAAAAGGTTCCTACAGACTCACAAGAAAGGACCAAGCCTAAAATTCTCAACAGTGCTACACTGTGTGTGACTACACTACAAATTTTACTGGTCTACTTATTATTCCTTTTTTATTTTATTTTCTTTAAGTTCTTTTAAGAGAGCTAAGTTTCACTCACCAAACTAGTATATTTGAGACAGAATCCAGTTGATTCAAATAAATTGTATCCACAGATGCAGTCTGTTGATCTTCAACATAAAAACTGTAGAATCTCCAAGACTTCTGTGTTCACTTCTTGTTGCAGTTGGTGAGTTCTCCTCTTGTCAGCCTCTCCTGGCTGGCTCGCCAAATTGTTAGATTTTGCTGTATTTGGCCGTGCAGTCGTTTGGGTGGCTCGCCAATGTATTAGATTTCTCTAATACATAAAGTAAGCTTGACCAGAGTTCTTGTGGGGAGAAGAATTTATTGAATGTAGTGTAGCACAGTTCATCAGCAGCGATGTTAGCGTGACAGCCTTCAAAACATCTTAACCCAAAGTTCTGTCTGTGGGACAGAACTTTATACATGAAGACAAAAGGGTTACAAACAATAGAACACTGTTAGGACCTCCTACAGGAGATCGATCTGAGGCACAATCACAATGTAAATGTATCTAACTAAAGATAATGAAAATACACATAATCTTTCAACAATATACAGTCAAACCAAAAATTCAGACATTTTTGATATTTCTGAAATATTTTACTAGTGGGTGCAGGACACTATAGTTCATTTATGAAAGTGAAGATGGCAAAATAAACTGACATATTATACCCAAAAATTCTTTGACATGACCATGTTTTGCTTAAATGTAATCTGACATAATTAAGATTCATTTTTTGACACGTTTATCTCTGAGATCTTGTCATATATTAATACCATTTTTTTTTGTAACTATAGTGAATAAACTGTATTAATGAAAATGTTCAATGTGTCTGAATAAACTTTGGTTTGACTGTACATTTCCTTACACACATGCATCTGTTTATCTCTCAGCATAAAACGTTTAAAACAGACTGGTTTGTGGAATAGTGCGAGTTTGCCTAAAGTGTTGTCAAATTTCGATGTATCGATATTGAAATATCTGAAATGATTCCAATACTCCTTTCTGCAGTATTGATAAACCAATACCAGCTGCGCTTTCTTGCTCACCTCTCTGACAGCAAGTTGTCACACCCACTGCCCCTCATTCAGTCATCTCATTCACTCCGGCTAAATAGTGTTGGTGTGACTGGGTCTGAATTTCGGTGTGTAATTCTACTCATTCCCACAGATTTCGGGCATACATCCAAAAGTGTGCAGCCGTGCACACATAACAAACCACCTCTGACATACAAGTTTGAGCTAGCGATTGGTTGAGGTGGTAGATAGGTGATAGTAGCCTGCTCTTGACAGCTGATTTCTGAGAGACGCAAGAGAAACGTGGCTATTTGACTTACAAATGCGCTTGGCTCATTTCATTCATAGTTTACACTTATTTGTCGATGATATCATACAATGTTTAAAACATTTAAATATACATATCAAATGATGTAGCATTTTACAGTAGACCTAGTCTTGAAGAAAGTGCACCCATCTGTTATAAACATGCTCCACACGGCGATGCGTTTGTGTAAGAAAAATATCCATATTTAACGAGTTATAAAGTAAAATGTCTAGCTTTTGCCAGAACACCTTCTGTATGGAAGGCATAGGAGGTAGCGTAAGCGTTTTGAACTTCGAGAGGCGTTACACTTTAAGTTGAATACAGAAGGTGGTCTGGCAGAAGCTAGATATTTTACTTGTTAAATATGGATATTTTTCTTACACAAACGCATCGCTTAGACTCCAGAGGGTTAATAAAGGCCTTCTGAAGCAGAGGCTGATTTGGGGCCTGGAGAAGTTTTGACATGCCCTGACATTTGTGCTTTTATCAGTTGTTCATAAACATATTAATGGAAAAAGTGTCATTACACTGTATTCAGCACAAACTAGGCTACAATAATGTGAGGAACATGTATGTACATGTTTGTGTTTTTGAAGGAATAACATTTATGCGTGGTTATTGAAAAAAAAAAAAAAACTTAAGTCACTGATATAAGGCCAAAAAAAGTATAGTAAATCTGTGTTCACAAGACTTTTGGGTATTGGAAGTTGTAGACTAGAGTTTTTGCTTCAAAATTATGTAAAAATTATGCTGCCTACTCCTTCATATAAAACAATATATTGATTTAGTTTTTGTAAGACACTTTTTGCCAAGAAACACAGAATGCGAGGAGGCGTGAATCACCACTGAAAATGGGCCATTCTCACCTGAGAAAAAAGAATTGGATAGTAATGAGCTGAAATGACTTGCATATTAATGAGGCATTTCAGTCAGGTAGGCTGTGAAAAAAAAACCTTCTGTGCTGTCTCAAGCTCATCATGATATATGAAACATACAGAAAAATATTACAATATAAAATAATGGTTTTATATTATACTTTAAAATGTATTTCTGTGATGCAAAGAGTCTGAATATAGGCTTTTAGTTTAAAAGCATGCACATTTGGAGAAATATTGGATTCTCATATGTTTGTCAATTTTCTATACAGAGGAGTTATTTTTATTTAATATTCACTGTCATTACTATGAGCGCTGGTGTTTTCAATTCATCCTTGAAGTCGGAGGGCACTATGTGCATTTTTAGTCCACAAATTCATCTAAAAGAAGAGGCTATTCCATGAATGGAGTTTCCAATACATACTGCAGCAGGAGGGCGCTAAAGAAACAAAAACTCATCTAAAATTCATCTGTAGAAGAAAAGTAAACAGGAACTAACTGCATGTCTTCTAGAGCTCCCTAACCATGACTTTTACATCCAGATAAACACTTTTCAAGACAATAAATACACGATTGAGACGATGAATGCATGTATTGCCTCTGAATTTGCGTCTGAATAGCGCTGGCTCCTTGGGTGTGGCCGCATTAGCGGATAATGAGCTGAATCACGGACTTCTGACATGGCTCTCTTTTCATACAGATTACATAAACACAGAAGGTTTGTTTTCGATTTGACTTACATGATTTAAAACCTGACATCTTAACGTTTTTTTAGACATAAGTTTAATTTTTCTGTGATTAGTATTCACTAAGTTACAGTTAATTTTCTGAGAGCTATCAGATTGGACTTCGTTCAGAGGGAGACGAGAGATCACGCATCATGTTAGTTTTCTTTATTTTACAAAAAGCACAACATTTTGTTTTTACTCTGAGTGTATACAAATAAAAGAAGATATTCTATAGTTTCAATTGATATATTGTCTCTATGACAAAAAGTGACAGAGTATTTTAAGTCTGTTTTGCTGCAATGTGGAAAAAAAACCTGCAAAACGCGCCGGCGCGTTTTCAGACCTCAGAGTGTTAACCCCCCGGAGCTGTGTGGAGTAGTACGTTTATGATGGATGGATGGATGCACTTTCTTGGGCTTCATACAGGTCAGAATTATTGGCACCCTTGGTAAATATGATCAAAGATGACTGTAAAAATCTGCATTGTTTATCTTTTTAATTCTTACATTAGAAAAAATCTAACCTTTCATTGAAGGAAAAGAATTGAAAGTGGAGGGAAAATCACATTATCAAAAATGTTTTTCTCAAACACATTGGCCACAATTATTGGCACCCTTTTATTCAATACTTTTTGCAACCTCCTTTTGCCAAGATAACAGCTCTGAGTCTTCACCTATAATGCCTGATGAGTTTGGAGAACACTTGATGAGATCAGAGACCATTCCTTCATGCAGAATCTCTATAGATCCTTCAGATTCCCAGCTCCATGTTGGTGCTGCTGCTTTCGTTCACTCCACTCTTCTTTAGGGTTCAGGTCAGGGGACTGGGGTGGCCATGGCAGAATCTTCATTTTGTGCTCAGTGACCCATTTTTGTGTTTGTTTTGATGTTTGTTTTGGATCATTGTCCTGATGGAAGATCCAACCACTTTTTTTTTTTTTTTCTTCTTCTTATTTCATTTGACCATAGAAGCCGGCCCCGTTTGAAGTTCCAGTTGTGTCTGACAACTGAATATGCTGGAGATTGTTTCTGGATGAGAGCAGAGGATTTTTCTTGAAACCCTCCAGAACAACCTGTGGGGATGTAGGTGCTGTTTGATTTTTTTTTTTTTTTGTGTTTGTTTTTTTTATTTATTTATTTATTATTATTATTATTATTATATATTTTTATTTTTTTCCTTGGAAAGTCTTGGGCCACTCAAACTCTCCTCCTTACTGTGCATCCAGGCAGATTTGTAACATCTTTAGTTGATTGGAACTTCTTAATTATTGCCCTGATAGTGGACATGGGGATTTTCAATACTTTAGCTATTTTGTTACAGCCACTTAGTTCTGATGTGCAGCAAAAGATTGTTGAGCTTCACAAAATAGTGTTCTTTGGTTTTACTCATTGTGATGAATGATTAAGGTAATTTGGCCTTTTTTGTTTCCTCATGTTTATACTCCTGTGGAACAGGAAGTCATGCCTGGACAATTTCATGTTCATGATCACCCTGGTGTGCTAAATTCAGAGATATTCTATTCATAAAAAAATTCTAGGGGTGCCAATAATTGTGGCCAACGTGTTTTGGAGAAAAATTTATTTCATAATGTGTACTTGTTACAACTGTAACAAGTTGGTCCCGTTCACTGCCATTAATATCCTGATGCATCCAAACTTTATAACGTAACTCCAGTTAAACACCTTTCATACAGACTCAGATTACAGACCTCTCATGAACCAGCTGTACATGCTAATATCTGCGTTATTCAGAGAACCTTCATAGTTGAACTATAATCACCATATATGATATGTATTTAAAATTAAATTGTATTTAATAATTATTATATAGGCCTAATTTTAATATATGGCTTATATAATACAATTAATGTAACATACTTTAATTATAGTCATGTTAGGATGAACTTTCATATTTATATGACTTCTTGACAAGGTAAGGCCATACGTTTTTGGTGAACTGTGATTTGTTCTTAATCGTTACTACACTCATTTCACACAATTTGTACGTATACATGCTTAGTGAATGAGACCCAATGAATTGACCATCCTTGGTTCTTATCTAGGCAGAAGTTCTTGTTCACCTGGTAGTTTGTTTCTTTACATGAATCGATTAGATTTAGCTTAATGGCTCATCGTGAATTCATGCCAACGTCCGGTCTCCTCTGTCAGGTTGAAACTGTCTCCCAGCCCCTCCTCTCGTGTGACGATGTCAAGGGCGTCCTCCAGTCGCAGTGTTCGTACCACACGTGGGAAGAGAAAGCGCGTGGATGTGGAGGAATCCGAGGCAAGCAGCAGTGTCAGTATCGCTCACTCTGCATCTGCCACTGGAAATGTCTGCATTGATGAGCTGGATGTGGATGGCAAGTTCATCCGCTTGCACAACAGCTCTGAGCAGGTGCGTTTTTCTAACTGCAATCTCACACACAAAATCATTAATGGTATTTTCACTTTGCTGGATTGCATGTTAAAATGGTTTAATGCATTAGGTAGTTATAGCAAAGACTTTAGAAAGATGCTGCACTTGATTATTACTATGAATTCATTACTATGAATGGGCAAAAGTGCAACACGCAATATGGAGGAATAAGTCCCGCCTTCTAAATAAAAAGACCAGTCAATACTCATCACTGCAGCTGCAGTTAGAAGCTCAGGTTGCTATAGAAACAGTCAGTGTTCTGAGACACGCGCTTATGACTGCACATGTGCATTGGCTGCTCCAACCTTAAAAATAAGCTTTTTAATGCTATTTGAGCATAAGAAACAACCTTTATGATTCAGTTGTCCAATTTTTAAATATGAAATTTAAAGGTGCCCTAGAACTTTTTTTTTTTTTAAAGATGTAATATAAGTCTAAGGTGTCCCCTGAATGTGTCTGTGAAGTTTCAGCTCAAAATACCCCATAGTTTTTTTATTTTTTTTAACTGCCTATTTTGGGGCATAATTACGAGCAGATTTCAGGTTGCGGCCCCTTTAAATTGTGCGCTCTCTGCCCCCTCCCGAGCTCTCGACTCTATCACGACTCTATTGTGGCTAACTGGCTAACACTACACTGTTGGAGAGATTTATAAAGAATGAAGTTGTTTATGCATTATACAGACTGCAAGTGTTTAATAATGAAAATAACGACGGCTCTTGTCTCCGTGAATACAGTAAGAAACAATGGTAACTTTAACCACATTTAACAGTACATTAGCAACATGCTAACGAAACATTTAGAAAGACTGTTTACAAATATCACTAAAAATATCATATCGCGGATCATGTCAGTTATTATTGCTCCATCTGCCATTTTTCCTTGCTTGCTTACCTAGTCTAATTATTCAGCAGTGCACATCCAGACGTTCTGCCCTTGTGTAATGCCTCAATCGTGGGCTGGCATATGCAAATATTGGGGGCGTACACACCGACTGTTACGTAACAGTCAGTGTTATGTTGAGATTCGCCTGTTCTTCGGAGGTCTTTTACACAAATGAGATTTATACAAGGAGGAAACAATGGAGTTTGAAATTCACTGTATGTCTTTTCCATGTACTGAACTCTTATTTAAGTATGCCAATATAAATTAAATTTTTAATTCTAGGGCACCTTTAATCATAAGTTTGGTGAACAGCTTTGAAGAATTAGATGTTAACCCCATTCAAAGAGCTGCACTTGCATGACTGAAATGGCTGCCCAAGAGGAATTTCAAAGATGGCCGCAAAGTGAAATGACTTGTCTTAAAGGGATTTTGATTTAGGCCAAAGTTTGCGTGGGCAGAGATAAATATTTTTTTATAAAATCTTTTGAAATAATGTATTAGTAAGTGTTAAAATGAACAAAGATTAATAAATGCTGTAGAAGTGCAGTTCATTTACTAGTTCATGTTAACTAATGTAGTTAACCAATGAAACCTTATTGTGAAGTGTTACGGAATAATTCTTCTCAGAATGATTTCTCTGGTCAAAGCCAATAGCTTTATGGGCAGCACTTCAACATGAACTCAGGTCACCCTAAGCAGAATCATGCTCATGGACCTTTCCTGAACCCGTCTCAGTCTCTTCCGTTTACTCCTATACTGTTTAATTGCAATTTTTTTTTTTTACTTTTTACGGTGGTTAACACTTTTAAGATCTACAAATAAAAAAAAAATTGGAGTGATATCTTGTTTTATGTTAGTGTAAAAAATATTGTTACGTTCGTGGTCTTCGGGGTCTCTGGAAACCCCGGGCAACAGGATGTAATTTTGTAACAATATAATATATTTTTTAAAAACCAATGTAATTTTACTTAATGTTTTTTCTCAACATTTGTGCAGTTTTTGGAGGATTCCTGATATCTTTTAAATTTATATAAATAAATTAAAAAATATTTTTTGAAATAGGTTATGCATGAACAGCTTTATGTAAAATTCAATTTATAAAAGGCCCAGATTTCTAACTTTCATTCATGTCAATAACATGGATAATTTGACATGGTTTAGTGTAAGATTTTTGCCCATCTTTTGAAAAATGCAGTTTTAAAAGTAAAAAAACTAACATTTTTACCATTAGATGGCTGTAAAGCTCCACTATTTGCTATGTGCTATTTGAATGACTGAAAGATGTCTTTTCACAAGTGTTTTTTCAGTTGGATTCATATCTAAATGTTCTGAAATCACAATTATAACAATAAAAATTACTTTGTCAAAGTTTAGCATTTTTTGTGCAGGGCAAAATCAGTTTTTCAATAATAATTTTATAATAAAAATAATGAAATAAATAATTTTTATTTTTGTGTGCGCGCGTGTGTGAGCATGTCCATTTTGTATTGAGGATGTTTTTTGCATTTTTGGAAGTGTGCCACTTCATTTCTGTCTGTGTGTTGTGCGTTGTTTCTGATTTTGAGAATGGATTTTGTCCAGTTTCTAAGTGGGGTCTCTATGGGTTACATTGATATTATTGAAAAATGATTTTTTTTTTTTTTTTTTTTAAGTACAAAAAATGCTAAACTTTGACAAAGTAATTGTTATTGTTATAATTGTGATTTCATGACATTTAGATATGAATCCAACTGAAAAAAAAATTTGTAAAAAGACATATTTCAGTTATTCAAATAGCACATAGCATATAGTGGAGCTTTACAGCCATCTACTGGTAAAAATGATAGGTTTTTTTTTTTTTACTTTTATAACTGCATTTTCCAAAAGATGGGCAAAAATCTTACACTGATTCATGTGGATAACATGGATAATTTGACATGGTTTAAAGTTAGAAATCTGGGCCTTTTTATAAAGTGAATTTTACATAAAAAGCTGCTTTTGCATAACCTATTTAAAAAATATTTTTTAATTTATTTATATAAATTTAAAAGATATCACAAATCCTCCAAAAACTGTTTATTAATGTTTTTACTCAACATTTGTACAGAGTAAAATTACACTGGTTTTTAAAAAATATATTATATTGTTACAAAATTGCATTTTGTTGCCGGGGTCTTCAGAGACCCCGAAGACCACGACTGCAGTCCCCAAACGAAGACCGCACAAGGGTTAAACACAGTAGCAGGTTATCACATGGATGGAAATAAGCATATGGAAATCATATGCAGATGAGGATATGCATATTCATTACTCTTACAATATAATAGGTCAACTGGAACTAGGAACACTTCCCATAACTCCCAGTGTACTTCAATCCCTTAAAAGTGTAACTTTGCTGATTTTCAACCTGATTTGTATTGTTACAATGTCAGTAGTATATGTAAATGAACGTTTACTCGTTCTCAGTGTTACTTGGACTATGAAATTCAAGTTTATTTGTCAGAAAAAGTCCTCCGCGATGACATGTTTTGCTTTTGACAGTTCCAGGGCTTTCGTGAAAACTACAGATTGTACTTCCGCATTTCTGTATCCCCATCAGTGTTGGGCAGTAACGCGTTACTAGTAACACGTTACTGTAACGCAGTTACTTTTGACAGTAACTAATACTGTAACGCATTACTTTTTAAATAAACTAACTCTGTTACCGTTACCATATGGTGCGTTGTCTGTTACTTTTTTAAATTAATTTTGGCTAAAGTGTAGCCTACAACTTAACCTGTTTACATCAGTGACACATTGTAGGATTGGTGGATGCCAACCACTGGAATAAACAAACACGCCCAGTGTCTTCGTGACTAAAGTATGTGCGGCAGTCATGGCGAGTCAAGGCGAGAGCAAGACGAGTTTCTCAAAGTGGAAATATGCTCATTATATCACTTTAGTTGAGCATAAAGACTACAACCTTTTTAGTCAAATGTAAGCTGTCTTTCTGGTTCGAAGGTCCTATCTACCGCAATAAACGGCAACTCCAATCTGTCGAAGCACCTCCAGAAATGTTATTCATTTAAGCCATTAGTTGACTAATCAGTTATATTAATTTAATATCTTAAATACTGGAGAGAATAAACCATAATAAATATAGGCTATAGCGCACGCATAAAGCTTGCCACAGAAAACCGGCAAAATTAATGATTATGAATGTGACAAACAGCAAGGAGACATTTTAATTGTTTATTAATAAAGTAATGTTTTCTGAATCTGTGTCGGCTGCGAAGATGAAGTTGACATTGCTGACTCTCATCATCTACGCATACTGGACGCACTTATAGGCTAAATGAACCGAAACTCAGCGGCTGCAAATGTGCATTTTCTCTCTAAGTCGCGCTCCAGTTCACGCGCCAGTGATCGCGTCCGCGCCTGCCATTAATACATTGTCTGCTGTATTTGCTTCTTATTTATTAAATCCAGGCAATTGGTTGATGAAACATTGATTTAAAATTAAGATACAATTTTTACAAAACGAAATTCACTTTAAAGACTTAATGAAGTGGTCAAAATCATGTCTGACCCACTCCATGACTCCCAATATATTGCGCATCTTATGATGCATCTTACTCATGCTGTTCACTTTTCATAATCAAGTAAATGAATTTAAAACATAACATGACTATTTAAACATAAATATGAAACTACATTTTCTTTAATGACTATCAACACGTGTTGTACAGTACAGACAAATTTCATAAGCAAGAGCGGATCAGGAGTCACAAGTCTAAGAATAAATTATTCTTGGTCCGACTCCACTTGAATGACCCAATATTAAATATATTTGACATTTGAATTTTTTTTTTTTAAAGTAACGCAATAGTTACTTTTCCTGGTAATTGGTTACTTTTCTAATGTAACTCAGTTACTAACTCCGTTACTATTTGTGAGAAGTAACTAGTAACTATAACCAATTACTTTTTTTAAAGTAACGTGCCCAACACTGATCCCCATCCACGCAGTCGGATTGAGGGTTATTAACCAAACAATTTTTTTTTTTTTTTTTTTGCAGCCTTTACTGGAAACCAAATGTAAAGCCGGTCACACATTTAACGATTGTAAGGCCGATTATGAATGTAATTTGATACTTACGACTGATCATGTCCAATTGCGCAGAGTCAGGATATGGGGGGGGGGTTTGAAAAGATGACTTTTTTTTTTTTTTTCAAGGAAAGTCATCTTTACAATGGCGTTGAGAGCACGTGAAGGCAGCATAATATTTGCGACCGATGATGTCTGTTTCCTTGGAGACTGTCAGGCGATTGTAAATAAGCGGCGAAATGGTGTCAAAAGTTTGCAACATAAAAACACATTTGCCAGAGTTCAACCAGTTTTTCTTCCATACCGGTTGTCCAGAGTATGAATGTCAATACAACATATCTTCAAAGGAATACCATAATAGAAGCGATAAGTAAAGAAGCTGGGCTGCTATTGCGGAAGCTTTGAACGTGTAAGGTACAGGACCAGATTATCCATAGACGGGATTGGGCGAGTGTCCTAGGGCACCAGCCAATGGGGGGCAACAAATGATAAAGATAATGACTAGACTTTTTTTTTTTTTATATATATATATCATGTTTTGTATATATATTATTTATCTGGAAAGATACGGATACAAAATTAACAGTTAATGATACAATATATACATAGAGAATATAAAGAGGCCTGCCCCTTTGATCGCGAAAGTTAAAGTGCCCTTTGAGGTCGCATTGTGGTAGTATACTTCTGTGGTAATTTAATGGTCTGTACAGTGCCGTTTCAAGTCGAACAAGCTTCATTGAGGATCGCAGCTTATCGTTGCTTAACGGCCGACACCACCGGAGTGCAAGCTCTAAAAATAGATTAATTTAACAAAGTTTACTCACCTCAAATTCTCTCTGTAGAGAACAAAGTCCATGTTGCCTCTCCAGCCAGGATCTTACCCATATTCTGCACGTTTTTCCTTTTTGTTTTTTTTGTTGTTTTTTTTCTCCCTGCACAAATATAGTTGCAGATGAAGAGCGCCAGCTGTTTGTTTACATCCATTTTCACAGTGTGTTGCTTAGCAGCGGTCTCAATCGTAAACGTTTGTTTCCTTCGACTGGAGCCGATTTTAATCATTGACAGTCGGAGAAGAACACAATCGGTATGTGTTCAGTTCAGTCTTAGAATATTTCAGCTAATCATTAGGTGTGTCCCCGGCTTAACTCACTCCTGCTAAACATTTAGTCTTTGAGTTCTTGCACTTAATAGGGTCACCTAAATCCTTTGATATTCTTCAGAAATTATGCCAGAATCAATGGCAAAGTAACTGAGTTAACAACTGTGCTATTATTAGAACATGCATTTTGTATATTTATATCTGCTAAATATGACTATATGGCTTGATCATATTAAGAGATAAATAACATGATTTTCTTTAAAACTGCTTTGAAACAGCATTTTGGAATAGCAAATATGTAGAGCAGTGTCAATTCACAAGTTTTTGTTGGTTTCTTTTAGGAGCTTTTGCATTTTTTTTTTTTAATTATTATTATTATTATTTTTTTTTTCTTTTGTTTCTTCAGGATCAACCCATGGCAGGATTTCAGCTGACTAGAACTATTGGTGATGTTTCTGCGGTGTATAAATTCACTGCTAAATACATCCTGAAGGCTGGACAGAAAGTGACGGTACATATCACTTCATATATTTGTGCAGTTGATTATGAATAAAACAGTCACCTGACAGGATATTAGTGGGGGAATATCAGCATATGCCTTCATGCAATCTCTGTTGAAACTGCTGTTCGGTCTTCTTTTGTAGTTTTGTTTTTAGTGAATGCTTTTGATTTTGTCAGATCTGGGCGTCTAATGCAGGCGTGAGCTCCAGCCCTCCTGCTGATCTTATCTGGAAGAACCAGAGCTCATGGGGGAGTGGGGAGAACATTAAAGTGGTTTTGCTGAGCCCAGACGGAGAGGTGAGACCAACTCAGAACCATGTGGATCTGATTGTGACACAGCCAGATGTTTTAAAATAAATATACAGTCTACATATGATCGTACCTCTTATTTTATATCCATCATGACATTTCATTTCATCATGCATTAGTCATTTGCTCATCAGTGGCCAGTAGAGGGCAGGATTGGTTCTGTTTTGAAGTGTCCCTGTCCTTACAGGAAGTAGCTGTGAGAAGCACAGTATTCAAGACTGCAGTGGAGGAAGAAGAGGAGGAGGAAGAAAGGGAAGCTGAAGTTGAGGAGCATTTCTTTCAGCAGGTCTGATATCAAGCACACATCAGCTTTATCTAATGCATGTATCAAACCTCGTCGTTGAATGTGTTTGTTTGTGTGTGTGCTATTTATAAGGTTCTGGCTCATTGTTCCACTGTATATTTTCACAGGGAGATCCACGTACTGCCAAGAGCGGTTGTTTGATCATGTGAAGAACATTTCAGCCAATCAGAGCTGCCAGCTTAACCACCATAAAGCTTCCTGTGTGGTCTGTTTTGAGTTTTTTGTTGTTGTTGTTGTTGTTGTTTGATTTATGCTTGTAAAATCTCTCCAGTTTGTTTCAGTTTTTGTGAGTGTTTATCAGCTTAAATTTAATGAACCAAAGTTTTTTTTTTTTTTTTTTTTCTCCATGTGTGAGTTGTAATTGAGGATGTTTTTCTGAACTTGTCTACAACAGATTCTGTGACTAACCCTTTTTAATCATGTTTATATTTTATAAGATAGCATTTTAGGTCTCTTTTTATATATGTTTTTATAATGGCTAATAGTTTTAGTGAAGTTATTACAGACAGTAGACATATTTGCATGGTAGTTTGAATAATGTTAAAGTTTATCATTATTTAAAGCAGCTGTTCAAAAGTAATTCACTACACGATCACAGGGCCTAAAACTTCTCTTCAGCAGCACGTGATTGCTCAACTAACCTGTCAACTGAACAATTCCAACTGTCAGACTTAATTGTTTTGTAAGCACATTATTTTTTTATGAGAAGTGACTTTTTTTCCCTCCATTGTTGGATCAGTGAATATTCTCTGTATATGAGGTCTAGGGTGTTTATTGGATAGGATATACCAGCCAAGTCTCAAACCGCTGCAGTTTTGGGTCTTAAACACATTTCTTTTACTGTATATTGGCACTCGGATGCAGCACGTCTCCTCCATAGAGGATTGTTGTTTGAGCCATTGGTCATGCCAGCAGACCCTGAAAACACTGCCTGCTTATATGATCAGTTATTACAGTGTGCAAGCTATTAAACCTCAAGATTAAGTACTGTATTTTTTATATATATATATATATATATATATATATATATATATATATATATATATATATAAAAAAAATTATCAGGTTAGAGCTGAGATGCTGAAGTGGATTTTGTACGGCTTTTGTCTGTACTAGCTAACAAACACTAGCCTTACACACATTTTGATTTAACCTTTTAAGAATTGTCACTTGCATGCTTTTTGTTTTGCTGCAGCCTTTATATTTCAAATGATTAAATAAAGTGTTGATTTGAATATATTTTTTGGGTGTTCCTCTTCAATACAGTAATTACAACAGGGTATCCGCGGGTCCTTAAAAACTCTTAAAGTCTTAAATATACTTTTCCTAATAAAAGGCCTTAAAAAGTCTTAAAATGTCTTAAATTCAGATTCGATAGGTCTTAAATATTTTTCGTTGCATTACCGCAAAAATGTTTTATGTATGTTATGTTTTATGTTTTCTCGTACGTCACCGACGGAATGGTCCAGTGCTGCGCGAGGCGCCATCTGCAGAACAAAGCTCAGCAAAGATGTAGGAATATCTGATCAGATCTGTACACGGACACACATTTTTAAATAAATATGCTGTGGCAAAGCTACTGCTTGTGATGTTCTGGAAATCCATATATCCTTTGCTGAAACAAACTCGTCATGGAGAGCGCAGCTCTTGTTTGCATAGTAACGGTAGACGCCACCGCAGTGCCCGAATACTTTGGAAAGGAGAAAGCGGTACCGACGCGTTTTCCATGCTTTGTTAGACGCGACATGAATGGTCCCTAAAAGAGTTAAAATGGGTAAACGAGCCAAATGCGAGAACAATGAATTGTATTAAATATATAATTTGCAACGGCTGTGATGTAATTGTCCTACATAATAGTCTGACGCGCTGCATGCTTGCTGTAGGAGTGCTGTGTTTTCATTTTCGATTAACTGTAAATGCTTCTTTGTTTGTGACGTTTAAATTTGCATTTGGGAACGCATTATTAAGTTGGCTTGAAAAAGCCAACTTACTGATCTACGTCTTAAGCTTATTATTATTCTTCTTAGACTAAATTTCTAAATGCATCTCCTCCTAGACTGTTCAAGCTACAACCACCAAACTCGGACTAGACCTTCAGACTGTTCTGACTTAGTGTGCTATATCTTTTCAGACTGATCCGACTTACGGTTTTCCTAAAAATGCTGATTAAACCTGGAAAAAACTCCCATTGACTTTCATTGAACTGCCTTGGCTGATCTGAACATTCCGTCCAACTGTCAAAATGCAAATTCAAACACACAGACTCAATTAAACTGCCATTCCTATTTCCAAGCAATTTAAACTCATTCAAACTCATTCTATCTATCTATCTATCTATCTATCTATCTATCTATCTATCTATGTAAATCTAACTCTATCAAACTAAATCTATCTATCTATCTAAATCTAAATCTATCAAACTAAATCTATCTATCTATCTATCTATCTATCTATCTATTTCTCTTTCTAATCTATCTATCTATCTATCTATCTATCTATCTATCTATCTATCATCTATCTATTTCTCTTTCTAATCTATCTATCTATCTATCAAACTAAATCTATCTATCTATCTATCTATTTCTCTTTTTAATCTATCTATCTCTATCTATCTATCAAACTAAATCTATCAAACTAAATCTATCTATCTATCTATCTATTTCTCTTTTTAATCTATCTATCTCTATCTATCTATCAAACTAAATCTATCTATCTATCTATCAAACTAAATCTATCTATCTATCTATCTATTTCTCTTTTTAATCTATCTATCTCTATCTATCTATCAAACTAAATCTATCTATCTATCTATCCCTTCTCATCTATCTATCAATCTATCTTTCTTCTCATCTATCACTCATCTATCAATCTATCTATCTTCTCATCTATCACTTCTCATCTATCTCTCTTCTCAACTATCACTTCTCATCTATCTCTCTATCTATCTCTCTATCTATCTATCTATCTATCTATGATCAACTCTCATAGCAACCACCCAAACCAACCTAGCAACCACCCAGAACACCATGGCAACTGCATAGCAACCACACAAATCACCCTGGCATCATCCTAGCAACCAGCCTGGATACAATAGCAACCACATAGCAACACCATGGCAACCACCCCGAGTACCCTAGCAACCGCATAGCAACACCCTAGCAACCGCCCCGAGTACCCTAGCAACCGCATAGCAACACCCTAGCAACCACCCCGAGTACCCTAGCAACAGCATAGCAACACCCTAACAACCACCCCAAGTACCCTAGCAACCGCATAGCAACACCCTAGCAACCACCCGAGTACCCTAGCAACCGCATAGCAACACCTTAGCAACCACCCCGAGTACTATAGCAACCGCATAGCAACACCCTAGCAACCACCCCGAGTACCCTAGCAACCGCATAGCAACACCCTAGCAACCACCCCGAGTACCCTAGCAACAGCATAGCAACACCTTAGCAACCACCCCGAGTACCCTAGCAACACCCTAACAACCACCCCAAGTACCCTAGCAACCGCATAGCAACACCCTAGCAACCACCCGAGTACCCTAGCAACCGCATAGCAACACCTTAGCAACCACCCCGAGTACTATAGCAACCGCATAGCAACACCCTAGCAACCACCCCGAGTACCCTAGCAACCGCATAGCAACACCTTAGCAACCACCCCGAGTACCCTAGCAACACCTTAGCAACCACCCCGAGTACCCTAGCAACCGCATAGCAACACCCTAGCAACCACCCGAGTACCATAGCAACCGCATAGCAACACCTTAGCAACCACCCCGAGTACCATAGCAACCGCATAGCAACACCTTAGCAACCACCCCGAGTACCCTAGCAACTGCATAGCAACACCCTAGCAACCGCATAGCAACACCTTAGCAACCACCCCGAGTACCCTAGCAACTGCATAGCAACACCTTAGCAACCACCCCGAGTACCCTAGCAACTGCATAGCAACACCATAGCAACCAAACAGAGTGCCCTAGCAACCAATTTGCAAAATCTATATCTCTGCATCAGAACATCTTCCAGACATGGGGGTTGGTTTATATTGTCAAGCAGCCTTTGGAGTATCATCACTGGTAGCTGCCAAGCCACTCCCTAGCAACCAAACAGAGTACCCTAGCAACCGTTTTGCAAAATCTATATCTCTGCATCAGTACATCGTAGAGACATGGCGGTTGGCTCTTTTGACTCATGCTAGCAATCTGGACTTCAACATGCTAGCAGTGAATAGCTACATGCTAATAGTGATTAGCTAAGTGCTAAAGTGGGCTAAGAACATGCTAATAACTCTATAAAAACTCCATAGTATCCATCTGTGACAATTACCAATCTATCTATCTATCTAATAAAACTTAAACTTTCAAACTTCAAACTTTTAAAACTTCTTCAAACTTTCTGGCTATGCTTTTTCAAGCCAACTTAAAGTTTGTCCTCAAACTTTTTTATCTAGTTATTATTATTCTTCTTAGACTAAATTTTAAATTGTATCTCCTCCTAGACTGTTCAAGCTACAACCACCAAACTCGGACTAGACATTCAGACTGTTCTGACTCGAGTTGCTATATCTTTTCAGACTGATCCGACTTACGGTTTTCCTAAAAATGCGGATTAAACCTGGAAAAAGCTCCCATTGACTTCCATTGAAATGCCTTGGCTGATCTGAACATTCCGTCCAACTGTCAAAATTCAAATTCAAACACACAGACTCAATTTAACTGCCATTCCTATTTCTAAGCCATTTAAACTCATTCAAACTCATTCAAACTCATTCTATCTATCTATCTATCAAACTAAATCTATCTATCTATCTATCTCTATCTATCTATCAAACTAAATCTATCTATCTATCTATCAAACTAAATCTATCTATCTATCTATCTATCTATCTATCAAACTTAATCTTAATCTATCTATCTATCTAACTCATTCAAACTCATCTATCTATCTATCTATCTATCTATCTAACTAAATCTATCTATCTATCTATCTAACTAAATCTATCTATCTATCTATCAAACTTAATCTATCTATCTATCTATCTATCAAACTTTATCTATCTATCTATCTATCTATCTATCTATCTATCTAACTCATTCAAACTCATCTATCTATCTATCTATCTATCTATCAAACTTAATCTATCTATCTATCTATCTAACTCATTCAAACTCATCTATCTAACTCATTCAAACTCATCTATCTATCTATCTATATCAAACTTAATCTATCTATCTAACTCATTCAAACTCATCTATCTATCTATCTATCACTGGTAGCTGCCAAGTCACTCCCTAGCAACCAAACAGAGTACCCTAGCAACCATTTTGGAAAATCTATATCTCTGCATCAGAACATCGTACAGACATGGGGGTAGGTTTGTATTGTCAAGCAGCCTTTGGAGTATGATCATTGGTAGCTGCCAAGCCAGTCCCTAGCAACCAAACAGTACCCTAGCAACCGTTTTGCAAGATCTATATCTCAGCATCAGAACATCGTACAGACATGGGGGTTGGTTTATATTGTCAAGTAGCCTTTGGAGTATCATCACTGGTAGCTGCCAAGTCAGTCCCTAGCAACCAAACAGTACCCTAGCAACCGTTTTGCAAGATCTATATCTCGGCATCAGAACATCGTACAGACATGGGGGTTGGTTTATATTGTCAAGTAGCCTTTGGAGTATCATCACTGGTAGCTGCCAAGCCACTCCCTAGCAACCAAACAGTACCCTAGCAACCGAATTGCAAGATCTATATCTCTGAATCAGAACATCGTACAGACATGGGGGTAGGTTTGTATTGTCAAGCAGCCTTTGGAGTATCATCATTGGTAGCTGCCAAGTCACTCCCTAGCAACCAAACTGAGTACCCTAGCAACCATTTTGGTAAATCTATATCTCTGCATCAGAACATCGTACAGACATGGGGGTTGGTTTGTATTGTCAAGCAGCCTTTGGAGTATCATCATTGGTTGCTGCCAAGCCACTCCCTAGCAACAAACAGAGTACCCTAGCAACCATTTTGGAAAATCTATATCTCTGAATCAGAACATCGTACAGACATGGGGTTTGGTTTGTATTGTCAAGCAGCCTTTGGAGTATCATCATTGGTAGCTGCCAAGCCACTCCCTAGCAACAAACAGAGTACCGTAGCAACCGTATTGCAAAATCTATATCTCTGCATCAGAACATCGTACAGACATGGGGGTTGGATTGTATTGTCAAGCAGCCTTTGGAGTATCATCATTGGTAGCTGCCAAGCCACTCCCTAGCAACCAAACAGAGTACCCTAGCAACCGTTTTGCCAGATCTATATCTCTGCAGCAGAACATAGTACAGACATGGGGGTTGGCTCTTTTGACTCATGCTAGCAATCTGG